>NW_020954564.1:26715333-26793985 GCF_900497805.2 Vombatus ursinus
TAGTAGTAGTAGTAGTAGCAGTAGTAACAGTAGTCATAGTAGTTGTACTAGCAGTAGCAGTAGTAACAGTAGTCATAGTATTTGTAGTAGCAGTAGCAGTAGTAACAGTAGTCATAGTAGTAGTGGTAGTAGTAGCTGTAGTAGAAGTAGTGATAACAAACAGGATGATGGGGTCATAGATCTAGAGGTAGGGTGTACCTCAGAGATCCTCATTTTACAGATGAGCAAATTAAGGCCAAGAGAGGGAAAATGTCACTGTTGAAAGGATTGTGGACTGATAGGCATACTAATACATTGTTGGTGGAGCTATTAAATGGTACAGCCATTTTGAAAAGTAATTTAGAAATGTCCGTACTTTTTGAACCAGAGACTCTATTACTGGGCTTATTCCCCCAACAAAGCTGTTGAGATGAAGAACGAGATTTTGGTTCTTCCACTTTTTACATGTGTGACCTTGGTCATGTCACTTCACCTCTCTAGGGCCTTAGTTTCCCCATATGTAAAATGATAAGTATGGACAAGGTAATCTCTAATATCCCTTTGAATTCTGTATTTATGATCCTGGGCTGCCTTAAGAGAGACATTGTTTTCCAAGCAATGGAGGAAATCACTCTCCTCTGCCCCATGATTATGTTAGTCTCAGCTCTGAGCCACATTTTATGAAAGATATCAGCAAGGTGGAACATGTCTAGAAGAGGAGGACCAGAATGATGAGATGATTCAAGAATATACCATGTAAGCATGGATCGATCAAAGGAATTGGACAGTTGGGCTCGCTGAAGGGAAGATCAAGGGGAATATGGTAGATTTCTCCAAATATCTGAAGAGCAGTCACATGTAAGAAAAGATTAAATTTGTCTGTAGAAGTAGTAATGATAGTGATAATTGGGGGAGTCATAATTAGTCATAGTTACCGATATAAGTGTGTCGAGAGAGATCTTTTACTGTCATAACAACACAAAATCAAGGGGAGGTGTTGATACATACATACATACGTATGTACACATATACATAGATACATACACACACATACATATATGTACACACATATAAACATATACATAGATAGATACATGCATACATATGTACACACATATACATAGATACATACGTATACCAGAAAGGCAAGGATATGGGCCAAGAGGATAGAAAACTGTGATCTGGACTTCTTCATTTATCTTTTGATCTAATTTCATTTCATTTTCATGACAACTGATGGAGGATCTTGAGAGTGAAAGGAATTTTGTAGTACAAGGTTCTTCTGTGTGTTTGTGTGCGTGTGTGTGTGTGTGTTTTTCAAAGTCCCTGAAATGTGTTTTGGAGGACATAGGATCTTGATCTGGGTCAAAAGATCACTGAAAGGGATTTTTTTTTAATCCTAAGTCAGATAGTTGTCTGAGACCAGAGACTTGAAATCAGCATCAGAGATAGGCGGTCAAAAGAACAGACTTAATTTTAGCCTAGTGCACTTTAACTAGCTTTTGTCTGCTGTTCTATATACTTTAACTAGGTGTGCTGGCTCACAGCTTCAGTTATGGATTGAAGAGGGGCTTTTGGCCTGCCTAGGCTTTCTAGTCTCTACACCTTAGCGGAGGAGAGTCAAAAAGCTAGCAGATGGACCTGGAGATCTACAGAGAAGCTGAACAGCCTACCAAACCAGAAGAGACATATTGTAGCTATGACATACTTTTGGAGAGTTGAGGTATGGCGCTTATATGAGAGTGGCATAATGACTTCACCTGAGAAAATTGTCAGCCCTTCGGCTTTAGAGATGTGAGTTACCTTTAACCATGTGTACAATTTGGCCACATGCATTCCCTGTGTGCTGCCTGTATGCCCTGTGTGTGACTTCAACTACTGCGAGTATCATAACATGTGAGAGACATCATATCCCGTGGGTGCATGGGTACCATGGGGAGGGGGAATCTTATCTTATTGTACTTGCTATGCCGTTTGAATAAAAGTCACTTGTTTTGAATTAATGTGTCATTCTGGCTGGCAGAAGTACATATATGAGAGAGAACTATGGTTTTAAGTGAGTGCTGATGCAATGATTTTTTGAGGGAGCACATATGAAAGAGGGGGACCTCAGATGCTACGTAAAAGAATTGGGGCTATCTCTAAATGGAATGGACTACCTTGGGAAGAAATGGGTTACCTCTCACTGGAGTTCTTCAAGAAGATGTTGGATAAGGATCTCTTAATCACTGAATGGGCATTGCCTCAGTCAAACTGAGACCTGGGAAAGACCTTAGCTTAAAAAGGCCAAGGTCTCCCACTGTATCCAAGGCCATCTCTAGTTGTCCTGATCTATATCTTGCCACTGGCTCTGGAGGAGAAAGTGAGGCTAGTGAATTTGCACAGCCCTCCCTCACTTATGCCATGGTCCTCTTCGAGAACAGACAAAACAACAACAAGGACCTATTGGTGATATTGTGGAGGGGATTCTTGGATGGATACAGTTTGTAATTAATGTAATTGATAATGTAATTATGATATCTTTCAATTATTTGCCATTCAAATCTGTTTTCAAGTATTGAATCTGATTGGTCTCTTCATCATAGTTCTGCCATAATATGGGAAGGAGGAAACACTAGGACCCAGAATACAACACAGCTCTTCCCCCTTGCCCTTCATACCTACTGAGCTTGCAAACAACAGTCACAACGCTGATTGTCTGGCACAACACATAATGATTGTTTCACACAAACCACCAGGGTTCCAAGCTCCTGATGTTCCTTCACACACACTGATTCATGTGAACACACTCTATTTCTTTCAAATTTTTATTGAATCCTAGCACTAACATTCCTATATACTTATGTGACAAGCCTCCTTCTATAAACTCCGGGAGCTAGATTTAAAAAAAAATTTTTTTTCTCCACAATGCCTAATTCCATCGCTGAGGGCAAATACATCTTAAAAAGACTCATGAAAGGCAAAAGCAGTTGTATCCCATTGCAGCCTTCAAGACATAGCTATTCCACCTTTTAATCTGGTAATTCCCAAACTCGTACACCTCCAATTTCCCCTTTCTGTGCCTTTTTTTTACCCCATCCAGGTTAATTAATCAGAGCTAAAAAGAAATATGCTAGTCTCACTAACCCCATAGCATGGAGCTAAATCCTTGTGAATCCTAGATTCAGTATCTTAGAGTTAGGGGAGAGAGAAGGAAAAATTTGTGGGGAATCACCACTTTTCTGATCCCTGAAAGTCTATTCATTCACCAGCTATTTATAAAATATATAACTATACATTGAGGTATCCATGATCTCCCTTACTTGGGTAATCCCTGCACCGGGTAGATCACAATTTCTTCATGACTTCTCATGCTTTGAAATTCTCATCCTTGTCTTTTTTCTTTTTTCTTTAGTTTCTTTTCTTTTTTTTTTTATTATGAATTTAACTAACATTGATAACAATGACTTTTCAACAAACAAAGAATTTCTGTATTGTATGTGGACTTTTTCTGTGGTTAGTTTTTTTGTTTTGTTTTATTTTGTTTCTTGTTTTTTTTTATTAGTCTAGCATGATAGTAACCAAATTGCCCTGCTTATCTGTGCCCTCTTGTGGCTTTCCTTCTGCTTTCTTGCTTTCTTTCTTTTTTTTAACATCACTCTTATTAGCCACACAAATAAAAGCCCTCATTTGGGACCAATAACTATAGGCAAGCAAAACAAATAAACACAATGGCTATTACTGTAAATGTATGTTACATTCAGTACCTCTCATCCATTACCTCTCTGTCAAAAGGAGGAAAGTATGGTTCATCATCAATATTCTTAAATCTTGATTGATCATGACATTGATCAGGATTCTAAAGTCTTGCAAAGTTGTTTTTCTTCATATTATTATTGGCATAATATAAATTGTTCTGGTTCTGCTCATTTCACTATGCCTTAATTAATCTAAGTCTTCTCAGGTTTCTCAGGATCTGTCATATTTGTCATTTCTTAGTATATTCTTTTTTTAAATTTAATTAATTTATTTATTTTTATTTATCCATAATCACTTCCATATGCTTTTGAGTTTGAAATTTTCTCCCCCTTCCTCCCCACCACCCTCCCCAAGATGGCGCACAATCTGACATAGGCTATACATTTACATTCATATTAAACATATTTTCACATTAGTGATGTTGTAAGTAGAAATTAAAATCAATAGGAGGAACCATCAGAAATAGGAAACAAAACTCAACAGAAGAGAAAAAAATAACAATTCGGCTTCCATAGTTCTTTCTTTGGGTGTGGATAGCATTTTCCATCACAAGGCCTCTGGAGATGTCTTAGATCCTTGTATTGCTGGAAAGAGTTAAGTTTATCACAATTAGTCATAACCCAATGTGGCTGTTATTGTGTACAACGTTCTCTTGGTTCTGCTCACTTCACTCAGCATCAGACCATACAAGTCTCTCCAGGTTTTTCTAAAGTCATCCTGTTCATCATTTCTTATAGCACAATAGTATTCCATCATATTCATATACCACAATTTGCTCAGCCATTCCCCAATTGATGGGCATCCTCTCAATTTCCAATTCTTTGCTACCACAAAAAGAGCTGCTGTGAATATTTTTGTACATGTAGGTCCTTTTCCCATCTGTGTGATCTCTTTGGGATATAGCCCTGGAAGTGCTATTGCTGGGTCAAAGGGTATGCACATTTTTATAGCCCTTTGGGCATAGTTCCAAATTGCTCTCCAAAATGGTTGGATCATTTCACAGCTCCACCAACAATGCATTAGTGTTCCAATTTTCCCACATCTTCCCCAACATTTATCATTTTCCTGTTTTGTCATGTTGGCCATTCTGATAGGTGTGATGTAGTACCTCAGAGTTGTTTTGATTTGCATTTCTCTAATCAATAGTGATTTAGAGCATTTTTTCATATGACTATAGATGGCTTTAATTTCTTCACCTGAGAACTGTCTGTTCGTATCCTTTGACTGCTTATCAATTGGGGAATGGCTTGTATTCTTATAAATTTAACTTAATTCTCTATTTATTTTAGAAATGAGGCCCTTATCAGGGTTGTAAAAATTCTTTCCCAATTATCTACCTTCCTTCTAATCTTAGTTGCATTGGCTTTGTTTGTGCAAAAACTTTCCAATTTAATGTAATCAAAATTATCTATTTTGCTTTTTGTAATGTTCTCTATCTCCTGTTTGGTCATGAATTCTTCTGTTCTCCATAGATCTGACAGGTAAACTATTCCTTGCTCTCTCAGTTTGCTTATAGTATCAGCCTTTATATCTAAATCATGTACCCATTTTGACTGGTTTTGGTCTATGCCTAGTTTCTGCCATACTCTTTTCCAGTTTTCCCAGCAGTTTTTTTCAAAGAGTGGGTTCTTATTCCAGAAGCTGGGGTCTTTGGGTTTATCAAATAATATATTATGATAGTCATTGCCTACTGTGTCTTGCATATTTAACCTATTCCACTGATCCACCACTCTATTTCTCAGCCAGTACTAAGCAGTTTTGATGATTGCTGCTTTATAATACAATTTAAGATCTGGAGGGGCTAAGCCACCTTCCCTTGCATTTCTTTTCATTAGTTCTCTTGATATTCTGGACCTTTTGTTTTTCCAAATGAATCTTGTTATCATTTTTTCTAACTCTATAAAATAATTTGTTGGTAGTTTGATTGGTATGGCACTGAATAAATAAATTAGCTTAGGTAGAATTGTCATTTTTATTGTATTAGCTCGGCCTACCCATGAGCAACTGATGTTTGCCAATTATTTAGATCTGATTTTATTTGCGTGAAAAGTGTTTTGTAATTGTGTTCATAGAGGTCCTGGGTTTGTTTTGGGAGGTAGACTCCTAAATATTTTATAATGTCTACAGTAAGTTTAAATGGAATTTCTCTTTCTGTCTCTTGCTGTTGGGCTTTGTTGGTAATATATAGAAATGCTGATGATTTATGTGGGTTTATTTTATAGCCTGCAACTTTGCTGAAGTTGTTTATTATTTCAAGTAGATTTTTACTTGATTCTCTGGGATTCTCTAAGTATAGCATCATGTCATCTTCAAACAGTGATAGCTTTGTTTCTTCTTAGCCTATTCTAATGCCTTCAATGTCTTTTTCTTCTCTTATTGCTAAAGCTGACATTTCCAGTGTGATGCTGAATAACAGTGGTGATAATGGACATCCTTGTTTCACCCCGATCTTATTGGAAATGCTTCTAGCTTGTCCCCATTACATATAATGCTTGCTGAAGGTTTTAGATAGATGCTATTTATTGTTTTAAGGAAGACTCCATTTATACCTATGCTCTCTAGTGTTTTTAATAGGAATGGGTGTTGTATTTTGTCAAAAGCTTTTTCTGCATCTATTGAGATGATCATGTGGTTTCTGTTAGTTTTGGTGTTGATATGATGGATTATGCTGATAGTTTTCCTTATATTGAACCAGCCCTGCATTCCTGGTATAAATCCTACCTGGTCATAGTGTATTATTCATGTGATAAGTTGCTGTAATCTATTTGCTAATATTTTGTTTAAAATTTTTGTATCTATATTCATTAGAGAAATTGGTCTATAATTTTCTTTCTCTGTTTTGACTCTTCCTGGTTTAGGTGTCAGCACCATATTTGTATCATAAAAAGAATTTGGTAAGATTCCTTCCTCACCTATTTTACCAAATAGTTTATATAGTATCAGAATTAATTGTTCTTTAAATGTTTGATAGAATTCACATGTAAATCCATCTGGCCCTGGAAATTTTTTCCTAGTCATCAATGACTTGTTCAATTTCTTTTTCTGAGATGGGGTTATGTAAGTATTTTACTTCCACTTCTGTTAATCTGGGCAATTTATATTTTTCTAAATATATATCCATTTCACTAAGATTTTCAAATTTGTTGGCATATAGTTGGGCAAAATAATTCCTAATTGTTGTCTTAATTTCCTCTTCCTTGGTGGTAGTTTCACCCTTTTCATTCTTGATACTAGTAATTTGGTTTTCTTCTTTCCTTTTTTAATTAGATTAACCAAAGGTTTATCTATTTTCCTGGTTTTCATAAAACCAGCTCTTAGTTTTATTAATTAGTTCAATAGTTTTCTTAATTTCAATTTTATTGATTTTTCCTTTGGTTTTCAATATTTCTAATTTGGTATTTAATTGAGGATTTTTAATTTGTTCTTTTTCTAGTTTTTTTAGTTGTATGCCCAATTCATTGATCTCCTCTTTTTCTATTTTATTTATGTAAGCATTTAGAGATATAAAACTTCCCCTAAGAACTGCTTTTGCTGCATCCCATAAGTTTTGGTATGTTGTCTCATTATTGTCATTCTCTTGAATGAAATTATTGATTGTTTCTATGATTCGTTGTTTGACCCAATCATTTTTTAGGATTAGATTATTTAGTTTCCAATTATTTTGTAGTCTATCTTTCCATGGCCCTTTATTACATGTAATTTTTATTGCATCATGATCTGAAAAGGATGCATTTACTATTTCTGCCTTTCTGCATTGGATTGTGAGGTTTTTATGCCCTAGTACATGGTCAATTTTTGTGTATGTGCCATGTACTGCTGAGAAAAAAGTATATTCCTTTCTATCCCCATTCAGTTTTCTCCACAGCTCTATCATACCTAACTTTTCTAATGTTCTATTCACCTCCTTAACTTCTTTCTTGTTTATTTTGTGGTTAGATTTATCTAGTTCAGAGAGGGGGAGGTTGAGGTCCCCACTAGTATAGTTTTGCTGTCTATTTCTTCCTGTAACTCCCTGAACTTCTCCTCTAAGAATTTGGATGCTATACCATTTGGTGCATATATGTTTAGTAATGATATTACTTCATTGTCTATGGTGCCTTTTAGTAGGATGTAGTTTCCTTCCTTATCTTTTTTGATAAGATCTATTTTTGTTTTTGCTTTGTCTGAGATCAGGATTGCTACCCCTGCTTTTTTACTTCAGCTGAAGCATAATATATTTTGCTCCAGCCTTTTACCTTTACCCTGTATGTGTCACTCTTTTTCAAATGTATTTCCTGTAAACAACACATTGTAGGATTATGGTTTTTAATCCAATCTGCTATACGCATCCGTTTTATGGGAGAGTTCATCCCATTCACATTTACAGTTATGATTACTATCTGTGTCTTTTTCTCCATCCTTTTCCCCTCCTTGTTTATGCTTTTCTTTCTCCTTTCTCCTTTCCCCCCCTCACTAGTGTTTTGCTTTTGACCAGAGCCTCCTACAGTCCCACCTCCCTGCTATTATCCCTTTCCCTTTTCTTCCCCTTTACCCTTATTGCTTCTTCCCTCCCTTCTATCCCCCTCCCTTTTCTTTCCTCTTTTGCCTCCTACTGCCTATAGTGCAAGTTAGATTTCTATACCTAACTGGTTATGTTATTCCCTTCTTGAGCCAAATCTGATGAGAGTAAGGTTCAAACAATGCTCATCCCCCTCCCTTCTTTATCTCTGCTCTAATAGGTTTTTGTGTCTTTTCCTGTAATGTGATTTACCCTTGTCTGCCTCCTCCTTTCTCAGTACATTTTCTTAGCTCAGACTAATCCACTTACTTGGATCCATTTAACCCACTTGATTAAATTTTTTTTTGTCATTACATCAAAGTCAACTTATATCCACCCCCTTTATGTATACTCCTTTAACATGGTATAATAACAATACAGTTCTCAAGAGTTGCAAGTGTCATCTTCCCTTGCAGGGATGTAAACATTTTGCCCTTATTAACAACATATTGTATCTTTCTGTCCCATTTACCTTTTTATGTCTGTCTTGAATCTTGCACTTGAAGATCAAATTTTTTGTTGAGCTCTGGTCTTTTTATCAGGAAGGTTTGGAAGTCCCCTATTTCATTGAACATCCATCTCCTTCCCTGAAAAATCACACTCATTTTCGCTGGGTAGTTAATTCTTGGCTGCATTCCAAGCTCCTTTGCCTTATGGAATATCATGTTCCATGCTCTACGGTCTTTTAATGTAGAGACTGCAAGGTCCTGTGTAATCCTGACTGTGGTTCCATGATATTTAAATTGTTTCTTTCTGCCTGCTTGCAGTAATTTCTCTTTAATCTGGTGATTTTGGAATTTAGCTATTATATTCCTTGGCATTTTCAATTTGGGATCTCTTTCAGGTGGGGAGCGATGGATTCTTTCTATAGTTACTTTACCTTCAGGTTCTAGGACTTCAGGGCAGTTTTCCTTTATGATTTCCGGAAGGATATTGTCCAGGCTCTTTTTTTTCATCATGACTTTCAGGTAGGCCTATAATTTTTAAATTGTCTCTCCTGGATGGATTTTCCAGGTCAGCTGTTTTACCCATGAGGTATTTTACGTTTTCATCTATTTTTTTCATTTTTTTTGTTTCTGTTTGACTGATTCTTGCTCTCTCATAGAGTCATTAGTTTCCATTTGTTCAATTCTAATTTTTAACATATTGTTTTGTTCTGTTAGTTTTTGTACTTTCTTCTCCAATTGGTCAATTGTATTTTTAAGGTATTTATTTTTTTCATTGTACTTTTTTTCTAATTGGCCAATTGTGTGTTTTAGGGACTTGTTTTCTTCAGTGTACTTTTTTTCCAATTGGCCAATTGTACTTGTAAAGGACTCCTCTACCTCTCTCATTTGACTTTTAAAATCCTTCTTGAGTTCTTCTAAGAGGGCTTTTTGGGCTTCAGACAAATTCATATTCACTTTTGATGTTGCAGATGTGGGTTTGATGACAGTGTTGTCCTCTTCAGAATTTCTGTCTTGATCTTCACTCTTCTCATGATAAGAATATACCATATGTTTCTTTTTACTCATGGTGTTTCTTTATTCCCTGGCCTTTACAGAGATTGAGCTCTCCTTCTGGGGAGCAGAGGGCACTGACCCTAGCTTCTTGTGTTTGGAGCCTAGGTCTTGGTCACTGGCTTTGGGAGCTGGGGTCTCTTATGTTGGCAGTTGGAGGCTGTAGGGTTCTGGCAGCTTATCTGGTGTTGGGCTGGAATCAGCAAGGCTGGGACTTTCAGGTAAATCTGGGTTGCCTGCTTTTCCTTTCCTTTAGCTTTGTTTAGCTCCTTTTAGATAAGTGCTGCCAGGTGTTTATCTGCCTGGAGCCCCTTGCAGTGCTGCCTCTCTTATTTCTGTTGAGGCACTGGGAGACTTCTTTGCTGTAGAATGCCAAGGCACCTGGTGGTTTTCTGAGCTGGTTTCCATCAGTTACCCCACCCTCACTGAGGCACTCGGAGGTACTGCTGTTGGTGTTTGCCTGCTCGACTACCTGGGCTTTGGGATCTCCTCCTGGTTGGCAGTTGGAGGCTGTAGGGTTCTGACAGCTTGCCTGATGTTGGGCTGGAATCAACAAGGCTGGAACTTTTTGGCACCTCTAGGTTGCTTTCTTCAGTTCCTTTCAGATGAATGCTGCCGGGTGCTTATCCGCCTGGGGCGCTTTGTAGTGCTGCTTCCCTTATTTTTGCTGAAGCACTGGGAGACCCGTTTGCTGTAGAATGCCACGGCACCAGAATCTCCTCCTGGTGTGCTAAAGTGGGTCTTTCCACTAGCTGGCTGGGCGACTCCTGTTTCATACTGCTCCCCTTCCCCCAGGGTAAGAGGGTCCTTTCCCATTAATCCCTCTAGCTACCTGGGCTACTGCACTGCTGCACCCCATCTTTCTTCTGGTTCAGCTGTTCCAGGGCTTTTTCTGGGGTGATGTTTTCTAGGTTTTCAGAGGTTGATAGGGGAGGGTGAGAGCAACTACCTTTTTACTCCACCATCTTGGCTTCCGGAAGCAGACCTTAGTATATTCTTATATCACAATTTGTCCTTGTCTTCTTCATGAAATCCTCCATAGAACATCTTCTTAACAAGCTGTAGGCCTTCTTCTGAGACTTTTAATATTTTTTTGGATAGTAATGCAATGAATCACTTAATTAACATTTACTAAGCACTTTACTATGTATTGGACACTATGCTAGGTTCTTCAGATAAGGCTGTCTATCACCCTGTACTTTTGCTACATGATTGATTGACATCTTTTTCCAGTCATAGATGTTGTTAATATCTTTTACACCACTTTTAGCTTGCACATCATTATTGAAAATATATTGCATCTGTTGGTAGTGTAATGCCCACTATTACTCTTTGGGTCACCCACAGTTTTGACTTTTCAGAGGTTCCATTACTCTCAGCCATGTATGTAACACTGTGGGGATATCAGTATTGAAAAGATGGGCTTTTGTATCTCCATGCAGTTTATGATCATTTAAAGAGTTTCACAGCTTTCTGAATTCAACCCAGATTCTCCTTCTATTCAATTCTGAGATCAAACCTTGGTCCATCTTTAATAGCTGTCAAAGGTATATATACTAATGAACTAACCCAATGGTCAGGTCATAAACTGGGCAATATGCATTTTCTATCTACTTTTATAGATAGATAGATAGATAGATAGATAGATAGATAGATAGATAGATAGATAGATAGATATGGTTCTGCACAAGACTTCCTCCGTGACAGTGGCAAACAACTTTGAGGAGATTATGTCTTCCTATGTTGTGTCTTGAACTGAATAATCAGAGGAAAACTGAACTAAATGATTCTGTGTTTCTTGCATGATCTTAACATATGCATGAGGACATGTCTTGGGAAAAGTGCCTTTATTCAGCATTACTGAATCAAGCTTATAATCAATAAACATAGCTGGATCTTATATTCTTTATTCTTCTCAATCAGTTGTGTAGATGATGAAGATGTAGAATGCTAGAGAATTTCCTGGGGAGGAGAACGTATACCTGTTCCCTTTTTATATTTTCAAGTGCAACTTTGATAGACATATAGGCCATTCTTTTAAAGATTTTTTTTTTGGAAATAAGAAGATAGTTACCGATACTTTCTCCATCTACTTGTAGGGATTTATCATGTTAAATAGGAATTTCTCCAAATTTTTAGAATCAATTCAATTGACCTACTATGTATAAAGCACATTACTAGGTACTAGGGATACAAAGATAGAAATGAAATAATGTCTGCCCTCAAGGAGCATGCATTTTACTATGGAAAACAATATGTACATAGAAAAGTAAATACAAAATATACAAATATACCTGTATATATTACTTATTGTATATACCTATATATTATATGTATGCTATATATGAACATATATAATTAATTCAGAGAGGGGAAAACATTAACAATTGGAATTTTTGATAAATGCCTCAAGCACTTGTCAAGGGATCAATCACTTAGTATAGGCATACCTCAGAGACATTATAAGTTCAGTTCCAGATCACCACAGTAAAGCGAATAATGCAATAAGTTGTCATATGAATTTTTTTATTTCCCAGTGAATATAAAAGTTATGTCTACATTATACTGTAGTCTATTAAGTGTGTAATAAAATTACATCTAAAAAATTTCACATACCTTAATTTTAAAATACTTTATTGCTAGAAAAAAATGCTAACCATCATCTAAGCCTTCAGCAAATTGTAATCTTTTTGCTGGTAGAGGGTCTTGCCTTGATGTTGATGGCTGCTGACTGATCAGGGTGGTGGCTGCTGAAGGTGGGGGTGTCTGTGGAAAATTCTTAAAATAGGACAACAATGAAGTTTGCTGCATGGATTGACTCTTCCTTTCACTTGAAAACTTAGAGGCCATTGTAAGATTATTAATTGACCTAATTTCAATATTGTTGTAGGAAATAGGGAGTCCTGAGGAGAGGGAAAGTGGCAGGGGAAGGTGGGTCAGTGGAGTAGTCAGAAAACATGCAACATTTATGTATGAAGTTCGCTATCTTATATAGCATGGTTGTTGGCTTACAAAAGTAACATCAAACATCACCATAACACATATAATAATAATGAAAAAAAGGTTAAAATATTGTGAGAAGTTCCAAAATGTGAAGCAGAGACACGATGTGAACACATACTGTTGGAAAAATGATGCCAATTGACTTTCTTGACACAGGATTGCCACAAACCTTCAATTTGAAAAAAAAAAAGGAAAGAAAAAAAAGAAAAAAAATGCAATATCTGTAAAGCTTAATAAAACAAAGTCCAAAAAAATGAGATATTCCTGTACCTCAAAAGTTGCATTGCTGTCAGCACAGATTCATGTGTGTGGGTGGACCTGTTGAAATCTATACATTTTTCTAGAATATATCTTCTTAAATGCCATTTCAGTTTCTCAGTCCATTCATTTCCACTCATTTTGATAATAAAATAAATCGGTAGAGAAAGCAAGTCAACTCAACAAGCATTTATTAAGAGTCTACTATGGAAAAGTTCTCTCAGTTGAGATCAATAGGACTTCTTCAGAGAAGAATATCCATCACTGGGGGCCCAGTGACTCCGGGTCAAAGATAAGAGGCCAAATTGAAAGCAAAGATATTTATTAGCATGCTAAGGAAGGCTACTCTCACTGAATAGCAGCTTTGGTTTCCTAGGATACAAATTTAGTTTCTGTAACCTTTCAGGTCTGCTTAGAGTACACAGCTAATCAACAACATTCTGAGGCAACTTAGGATAGATAAGTAAAACATTTCTCAGGAGAGAGAAGGGTATAGGGGAATAGGCCAAGGTAGAAAGGGGGAGTATTTGGAATGCAACTGATAGGATTTATTATCAGAATAAGAAAACATTCCTGGTTAGAAGGAAGGAGACAAGGGGAAGAGACCAAAGACTTTTACCATTGTGAGAGAAGTCTTTTCAGATAAAATTCAGGGTCTCTCATCCAAGGGATAGAAGCAGTCATTACAGCAATAGATGTAACTATTTAATTTACCATGTCCTGACAAATAAATTGAGGACTTCTTAATTTGCAACCACACCTTCAAGATGTTGCAAAATTATTGTAGTAACCCAACACTCCGACCAGGAAAGGTTTCTTGCAGAAGGTAAGATTTTAACTAAGATTTGGAAGAAGACGGAGAAGCCAAGAGGAGAGATGAGGAGGGGTTACATTTTACATTTATTTGTTGTCTCTCCATTTTCATTTCCTAATGCTCTTGATGTGGCTAAGTGATGTTACATACCAGTTTTCTACAGGCTTATTTATTTTCTACCTCTTTCTTTTTCTGCTGCTGTAGTTTTTATTGTCATATGAAGCATTACTCTTTTTATTCTTTTAACATTATCTTCCAAATTATTTTGTAAATAAACTTATAATGTAAATCAATATTAGATATTCTCTTTGCTTGGCAAGAGAGATTAAGTATTTTCTAGTTAAGGCTGTTTTTACCTTCTAATTGTGACAACTATTAGATTATACTCTGATTAGAAATCATGATATTTGGATTCAATGTCTTTATTTCCCATTTTTCTTAATCAACTGCAACAAAACAGGTTTCACTGGAACCAATGTAAGCTTTTTTAACAGTACATTTTGTTTGTTTTTTTCTTCATTACTCATTTTTTCTTCTAATTTAGTGCTAGAGTGACTTTTATCCTGAACTTTTGATGATACGACTATGTACAGACTGGGAATTCTGAAATGACTCCCAAATTGTTAACCAGTCATTTCCTGTCTATTAAGATAGTAAATTTCCTCCCTCATGCTCTCACTTTTGTCAAAGTTGATACTGACATTGAAGTCATGAACAATCAAAGTGTATGTTGATTTGGTTTGTAGACTTATGTCAAGTTCTACATGGAATTTCTTTATTCCTTCATTCTCTGTAACAGAAATTGGTGCATAAACTACAATTATGTTAGCAATGGTCCTTTGAAATGTACTCATAAGAACCATAAGACAAGATGTTCAAACAAGATGACCAACTATTCAATGAATATTTCTTATTGCTTCTAGTTCACAATGAAATTAATCCAGATTCACAGAATTTGAGAGTTAGAAGAGACCTCAGAAGCCTTCTCATAAAAGGAATTACCCTTTTATTCCCACGATATCTCCAATAAGTAGTTATTCAGGTTTTGTTTGTAATTCAATCACCATTTTTATTGTTTAGTCATCTTTCAGTCATTTCTGACTCTTCGTGACCCCTTTTGGGATTTTCTTGGCAAAGATACTAGACTAGATTGCCATTTCTTTCTCCAGATCTTTTTACCGATGAAGAAACTGATGTAAACATGGTTAAGTGACTTGCCCAAGGTCACACAGCTATTATCTCAGTTACTATCTCAGGCTGGATTTGAACTCAGGAGGATGAGTCTTCCTGACTTCAGGCCCAGCACTCTATCCACTACACCACCTAGCTGCTCAATTCATTTATCACGGGATCATAAATCTAAAGTTGGAAGGGACTTCAGAGGACATCTAGTCTTCATTCTATCATTTTTTAAAATGAGAAAATTGAGACCTAAGCTTGACCAAGATCCAATAGATGGTAAATATCAGAAGTAAGATTTGAACTCATATCCTCTGACTCTAGGACCAACAATCATTCCAACATGCCATACTATCTTCCTATGAAGTGGGGGATAATATAAGTCTGGAATGGTAGGGAAGCTGACCAGATTGTGGCAGGCCTTGAATGTCGGTCAAAGGAGTCTATATCTTCCTTGATAAATCCCATAACTCTGATTGTTGTCTCTTCATCCTGAGATAAAGCTGGCCCTGGCTGTTAGAACTTCAGAGATAGGTGAACCCTTTCACCTAGGATAACCCCCTTCCTAGTTTAGCAGTTCTCCTGGAAACAAAGTCAGAAAACCTGGGTTTGTATTCCAGCCCTGCTGCTCACTTGTTGTGTAACTTAAGGTAAGTCCCTCCCCATTCCTCTCTGAACCTCAGTTTCTCCATCTTGAAATGATGGTGTTTGATTATCAGGCAATCAAACATCCAGTCCTTGAGGTCCCTCTCTGTTCTTACATTCTAGGATTTATGACTTTAAGTTTGGGTCTCTTTCTGTTTTCCATTGCTTCTCACATTATCCCTCTGAAACCTCAGGGCCACTGGATGGCCAAACAAGTTTTCCACCTCACTAGAGTCCCCATTAATCTCCTTAGAGGGGCCTGTCGCCAAAGTTCTTGAGGCCTTGAGATCAGCCCAGCCTCCCCTTCTTCACTGGCATCTTCCTGTAGGAATAGTAGCTAAGCTGAGAGGTATATTTTAGCCCACTAAATTCTCAGATGCACTCAGTTCTGCTTCTGGGAAGTTTGTGGAACTGGACCTAGTGACAGTGGACAAGCTGAAGATTGTACTCAGACAGGTGTAACTTCACTTTTCTGTTTGAAATGCTGCTGTGTTTTCACTCCCATCATGTAACCATCCCCACCCCCCAACTCTCAGATTCAATTTAGATTAGGAAGAACAAAGGCAGAGATTGTTTGCAATTGCTGCTCAGTTAAAAGCTGCCATAATTCAGTTCTATTCCACATTCTCTCCAGGGGCTGAGGGAGGTTCCTCTTCCACAATGTTTTTCTAAGGAAATAGAAAAATGAACAACTTAAAATTTACCTCTGATTAACTAAGTGACCAGCCATGATTCCAGAGGATCAATGCTGAAGAATCACGAATGTTCCCCACCTCCTAACAAAGAGGTGATGGACCAGATAGAGGATGAAGTATCTTTTTGGACATGATCAATGTGGGAATTTGACCTATGCATATTTGTTACAGGGGTTTCGCTTTTCTTTCAAATTGGTAGTGGGATGGGGGTTGGAGGGAGAGAAAATAAATGGTTGCTAAATTAAAAAAAAAATTAAAATAAAAATAACAGTATCAACATAAACACCAAAAGAAAGCTTACTGGAAGGGAGAGGTCAGGCTTCTCTCCATACTCAGAACACTATTTTTTTCCCACTGGAAATAATCTTTTGATTCTTCTTGGATTGAGGCACTTGACCATTCCATATTTTGAGTTGTACAGGTAAACCTCACTTTAAGCAAACACAATATATTACAGTCTATAATATCTACTCATTGAGAGAGCTAATTTAATAAAGAAATGTTCTATTATTTATTTCTTTACTCTATTTGAGCTTTTTAAATTTTTAATAATAAATAGAATTATGTCTTTAAGGTTTGCAAAGTACTTTATAATTATTATTTTATTTTATCCTGGTAACAACCCTGAAAGGTAGATGCCATTATTATCCCTCTTTAACAGATGAAGGAACCAAGGCAGTGGTTTTCCCAGGGTCACATAGTCAGTGTCTGAGGCTGGATTTGAACTCTGATCTTCCTGATACCAGATTCAGCCACTCTACCCTCTGTACCACCTAGCAGCCTCTATTCAATATGGATACAGGACCACGTATTTAGAAGTGGAAGAGAGCTCAGATGTCAACTCAACCTTACATTTTTCAAATAAGGAGACAGGCCTAGAGAGTTTAACTGATTTATCCAAGGTCACACAGGTAATAATAAGCCATTTAGTTGGGATTCGAACTCAGGTCGTCTGCCTTCAATTCTAGTGCTCTCTCCACTGCAATCTGCTGACTCTCAAGGTGACTTTTCTTGATGAGTAGGTATATTTTAGCCCACTAAATTCTCAGATGCACTCTGGCCTACTAATTCATCAACTCCCTAGATTCCCAGGGCCTCTACATTTCACCCTGGCCACGTATAAGGATAGTCATAGTCATACCCTTGACCTGACCATTAGTGCTAGCTATTTTATCTCCTCTAGTCACAGCTTCCCATGTTTCAATCTGTCTCTGACTCACTCCTCCTAAAACTACTCTTTGTCCCTACTGTGTACTCCATTACTTCTACCACTCCTTGTTCCTAGTCCATCATCTTTGAAGACTTCACTTCCTTCCCATGGTGGTTGATCAATTCCAACCATGCACTAACACTTACTGGGGAAGTCCTTGCCTCACTGTCCTATTGCAAGTCACACCTTGACCCACCTCAACCTCACTGTCAACTTTCTCCACTCTTATGCATGTGCTGTTGAATACTACTAGAGAAAGTCATGAAACCATGCCTACTATGTTCACTACAAATCTGTTATCTAAACCTGGGCTGGGCTGTTGATACTGGACAGAAATCTTTTTATCCTTCTCTGATTGGCTTTATTACTTGCTCCACCATGGACTATTACGAACCTTGCATTCTCCCCACAAAGTTCCTAAATTACCTCTTCCCTACTCCCTATCAATAGGGGATAAAGCCTCTTTCTTTACTAAGAAAATTGAAGTCATCTGTCACAAGCTCTCCTTCTATTTCAGTGCAAATCTTAAGGTGTCTCTTCATGATTCTCTGTTCTCTCCTTTGCTCTAAGCTTTTCTTTTTCCATCCCAATGCTTGCCTGGACTTCACGATCTCCAAAAACTCATCATCCTGCAAGATAACATTAAGCCTCAAAACTCATACCCTTTATACACCCTGCCTTTGCAGCTACTCCCTCTCTCTGATTGGAGAGGGCAGAGTGAAGACAAAGGAGACCTCCCAGATCCTCTATTGAAGGAGGGGGTCCTGGGCACATACCTCATCATTACTCATCTGGCTGCAGGAGTTCATTATATCCCTCCCCCACCCCTTTTCAGCTTCTTTTTACAAGTCTTCCCCCATTAGATTGCAAGCTCCTTGAAGGCAAGGAATGTCTTTTACCTTTCTTTGTATTCCCAATGTTTAGCACATATGGTCCCTTAATAAGTATATCACCTATCTCTCAAGGTTGTTGCAATGATAAAATGGGAAAATATTTGTAAAGTACTTTGCAAACCTTAAAGAGCCATATAAATGCTAGCAATTATAATTAATTATAATAATGATTATTATTATTGCTTCAGTTCCTCATCATCTCTTGCCTGAACTATTATAAATCCTCCTCATTGGTCTCCCTGCTTGGAACTTCTCCTCTTTCCAATCCATCCTCGCAAATTGTGACCCTAAAGCAGAAGACTGACCATGTCACTCCCTTACTATAGTGGCTCCCTTTTCACACTAGAATAACATATAAGCCTCAGCCTGGCATTTGAAGCCTTCCACAGTATGGCTTCCCCTTGCTTTTCCACTCTAATTTCACATCTCTCTCCTTCATAAACCCTTTGTTCCCATCAAAGTGGCCTCAAGGTGCTCCCCAGGTATCTCATCCCTTGCCTCTATCCCTTTAGAAAAGTCTCCCAATCCTGGAACTTACCCACTCCTCACCTTTGGCCCCAACTTCCTCCCATACATACCTAGGCTGCCACCTTTCCTACAAAGACTTTTCTGACCTCAACAATCATTAGTTCTTTCTTCTTCTTGAATATTTTTCATATTTTTCACTTTTCCTTCTTTGTGTATATGTTGTATCCCTCCAGTAGAATGAAATCTCTTTGAAGGCAGGTGATTTAAAAAAAATTGTCTGTAGTAGGTATTTAATAAATGTTAGTTGAATTGACTGGAATTATATCCATGACTTACTCTGTTTAAAGATCATTTTACAACATTTTCTATGTTATTAATTTAATGATTTGTTGTTAGATCTAGAAGAGATCTTTTGTTGTTGTTCAGCTGTTTTCTGTCATATCTGAATTTCCATGACTCCTTTTGGGGTTTTCTTGGCAAAGATACTGGAGTGGTTAGCCATTTCCTTATCCAGCTCATTTTACAGACTGGGAAACTGAGGCAAAGAGAGTTAAGTGACTTGCCCAGGTCACACAGCTACTAAATGCCTGAGGCTGAATTTGAACTCAAATAGTTTTTCTGACTCTAGGTCTGGCACTCTATCCATTATGCCACCTAACCCCTCTTAGTGCCCTCATTTTTACAGAGAGAATTTGAAGCCGAGAAAGTTAAGTGATTTGTCTAAAGTCATGCACAACTGGGATTCGAACTCAGGTCCCCTGACTCCCAATCCATTTTCTTCCTTCTGCAACAATTTGGATCACAGAATAGTTGTTTTCTCACCATCCAGAAATATGAAGTCCCATTTCCTGTGGGGACAGAAATGTCTGAACTCTTATTTTAATCTGTTTGATGATTATTAGTCCTTTATACTCCTATCAATTTGTATCCCATTAACTACTGTAGTTCTGAGGTTGGCTTGGGAACCTTCTGGTAGGAGGAAATAAGCCTGTCTCAGGGGGAATCCCTGCAGTAGGGGCCAGGCCCATTAAGCAGGAAGTTGATACCTCCTCACTGATGTTTAATAAATGCAGCCCTGCTAACGCTGCAGATTAAAGGCAAATCCCAACACAGCCACATTTCCCTCTTGGGCTATTAAGGATTTTTATGCTTGTAAGTACAGAGGAGCAAAGGTTGAAAATCGGGAGGCTTATAGCTGAACTGCAGGGAAAGCAGTGGGGTTCTTAAGACTGAGGTAGACATTTTTGTTGGTGAATCTAAGAGAGAGTCAGTGTGGTAGAGTGAAATAAGCACTGATTTAAGACCCCCACTGCCCACAGCAGCCAGCTCCTTCCCAGGGGGCTCTGCTAGATTCCTGGACCTACTCTTGAACCACAAATGTGGAGGGGAAAAGAAGGGAAAGGGGGAACTACCTTCCTCTCACCCTAGTGGGGCTGTCCCAAGACCTTCTCTGTTGATAAGTTGCACTAAGGATAAGATTTCTTCCATCTTCTGCCTCTCCCCCTCCCCCTAGAGCCTTTTCCAGGATAATTAAGGCCTGGCTTCCCAATCAGACTCCCATATCTCCTCCTATTCCTGCATGTTATGAAATGAGCTTCCTTGGATCTCACAGGACATAACATCTCTATCTGTCAGGGGGCTGTACCTCAGAGGTGGATCTTGAATTGTATAAACTCTTGCCTCCATCATTAGCTTTCTCTCCAATCACTGATGATCTTCTTGGACTCACTGCTCAGTGATTAGCATACGTACAGCCCCTTGTACTTACCCCTTCCAATGATCCTGAATACCCAACAGTCTATGTACAAACCAGGCATATCTGCCTCAACTCTGCCCTCTTATATCCCACTCTAGGTCTCCCTGCCCCTTCCATTGTGTCTACTAGAAATTGTTATTGTTCAGTCATTTTAGTCATGTCTGACTCTTTGTGACCCCTTTTGGGGTTTTCTTGGTAAAGATACCGGAGTAGTTTGCCTTTCCTTCTCCAGCTTGTTTTGCAGATGAGGAAACTGAAGCAAACAGGGCTATGTGACTTGCCCAGAGTCACACAGCTAGTAAGTGTGAAGGCCAAATTTGAGCTCAGGAAGATGAGCCTTCCTGACTCCAGGCCCTTCTCTCTATCCACTGTGCCACCTAGCTGCCCATCTGCTGGAATACTTGCTCTATAATTGACAGACTTCTTTTCACCTTAAATTACCTTCTTCTTCCTCTCACCTTCCATTGTCTATGCCTCAGAGAGACACAGTCCCTTTGGAGACCTGCAGACCTACCAGCAGGTTATTGCAATAATCTAAATGTGAGGTGACCAGGGTCTGCACCAGAGTGGTGGCAGTGCCAGAGGAGAGAAGGGGGCATATTTGGGAGATTCTGCAAAGATGAAATTGACGGACCTTGGCAACAGATTAGATATTGGGAGGGAAAGGGGGAGAGATAGTGAGGAGTACAGATTGACAGCTTGGTTGTGAGTCTGAGGGACTGGGAGGATAGTATGACCCTTTACCATAACTGGGAAGTGAAGGGAGAGGTCTTAGGGGAAAAAATGAGTTCTATTTTGTATATTTTGAGTTCAAGATGTCTACTGGACATCCAGTCTGAGATGCTCAATCTACTCAATTCCCATGATCTACTCCTTCAAGTCACCTCAACTATACAGAAATGGTCACTTCCTTGATCTTGCCATCATCCACAAGTGTTTCACTTTCATCATGAATCTGAAATGTCTTTATCTGATCATCATCTTTTATCATTCCATCTTTCCCTAAAACTTGGGACTCTTAATCCTGTTTTTTATCTTCAATATGACTTCTATTCCCTTCACCCCTAAGTTCTTTCATTCTTTTAAAATTAATTTTTTTTCAAAGATCAGCCTTCTCTCCCTATGTCTTTGCTCCCTTTGGTCCCAATTGATAAAGCAAGAAAAAGAAAACTCTCCTTATAAACATGTACGGTCAAGCAAAACAAACTTTTACGTTGGCCATGTTTTAAAAATATGCTTCAATCTGCACTCTATCACCTCTCTGTCAGGGGTTGAGAAGCATGTTTCCTTGTTGAGTGAAATAATATATTTCTGACTCAGCTGTGTGTGTGTATTCTTCCTTCTTTTGAGAAGTTTGAATGAGAGTGAGGTTCAAGTGTGAGCTGTTTCCTCCCACCATAATTATTTGTATAGATGTCTATTTGTGCCCCCTAATAATGTAAGATAATTTCCTCTAACCTTCCTTTGCTTTCCCCTCATCCTCCTAGTGTATTCCTCTTCCTCTCTCTGTTTTTTTCTTAAGATCAGCAAGATATAACACGACCACTTCCAGCCTTTGTCTAACTGGATTTTGTCTATGACCCCTGATGATGACAGGAACCAGAGAGGGCACATGTCATTTCACCATATTTGAATATAAGCAGTTCATTCTTATTCCCTTATCATTGTTTATTTACAGTTGTTTAAATATATATATTTATTTATATTATATATATATATAATATATATTTTATATATATACATATGTCTCTTAACTCCTGTGTTTAAACTCCAAATTTTCCTTCAACTGTTGTCTTTTCATCAGGAATGCTTGGGAGCTCTCCATTTTATTAAAGGTCCATTTTTCTCTGAGGCATTGCTTGTAAATGTTGGAGTCATGCTCTTCTTCTGTGTTTGTGTCTTCAGTTTCCTTGCCCCTTCCTTTATTTTGGTGGGGTTCTTTTTTGTTTGCCCATTCTTCCATCCAATTTCCCAATTATGGACTTGATGGGCTCTGCTACTCTCCTGGAGGGAAGGTCTGGGGTAGTACTCTTGCTGCTTTCTTGGGATATTTAGTGTTGTGTTTTTTTAGAATCTCAGTGACACTCTGGGAAACTGCAAGCTTTCACTGCTCCCAAAGTGGTCTGATACAGGACAAAGTCTGATTGCTTCTCCCCGGTCTGATTTCTAAAAGTTCTTGATCTGAGTTTGGGTCTGTGCAAGGAAGGCTAAGCTAGATGCTGAAGATGAGACCCTGCTCTCAGCCTGGGGTCTGAGCCACACTATTGCTTCTGCTGCTACTGCAGCAAGCTTCTAAACTTCCTCCTTTCCCATGCATAGTCCAGGGCCTCTCTACTCAGAAAGCAACTTCCCTGTCCAGGTTCCCTTCTCAGTCTGCCCTGGATCTGTGACCTTGGGTTGGTCACTAGATGGCAAAGCTGCCAGTTGGCACCAGTGACTAAGTATCTTGGTTCAGATCTGTGGCCTCCTCTTGCCTTGGTATACTTCCTTTCCATAGGTGCTGCAGTGGTCCCTGGGTGGCATGCTCCTGCTTTAACATCATTCCTAGTGTCCACAGACCTCTCTGTTTCTCTCTTTCTAGCTAGGCTGGACAATTGACTCACTGCAACTTTTTCTGGATTTTCCTATCAGGATATATTTTCTAGATCTGTTTGGAAGAATGTGTGGATTGGAGCTCATTATATTGCTTTCTATCTCTCCATCATCCTGACACTGCTTTCCCTCTCAGTTCTTTTCCAGAGCATCTCCCCTGCACTGGCAAAATTCCCCTGCCATCCCTATCTTAAACCCTTGGTGAACCAATTCAATTCTATACTGTCCTCTACACTTAATTCGCTTGCCTCTTTGTCCTATCAATAAGCATACCTTCCAAAGCCCCAACCATGGCTTACTCCCATCATCTGCCATTTTCATGTACGTCTCAACAGATCAGGAGGAAATGATAAGACCATGTTGACTGAGTCTTCTACATTTTATGTTATCTAATCTTAACCCTCTAATCTACATCTATGTAGAATCACACCTATCTAATCTATACCCTCATTGCAGCAAGACAAAATTCTATTACTACATAGTTGATTTACCATTCCACTCTCTACAACAGCTATTCCCAATATTCTCATTTCTCCTCAAACCCCTCACTGCATTCCCTTCCCCACATTTTCAGCTTAGGACCTGCCTCATATTTTACCTCACATCCTTCAGACATCTTCCTCCACACCTTTTCCTAAGTTCTGGTCTCAGATGAAAAGAAGTCCCTTTTCCTTTCCAAGGCATGCCCCTTTATCTACATCCTTGATCCCATCCTTTCTGAGCCTCTCTAACAAATTGCCCTAATTATCATCCACCCCTCTCATCTTCAATCTCTTTCTATCTACTAACTCCTTCATTGTTGCCTATAAATATGCCCATGTTTCTCTGATATTTTAAAAAAAAAGAAAAAACCACTATCACTTGATTTGCTCATCTCTGCATTAGCTACTGTTTCATATCTCTCCTCCTGTCTGTGGTTAACCTCCTTGAGAAAGCCATCTATAATTGGTTCCTTCATTTCCTCTCCTCTCACTCTCTTCTAAACCATCTGGAATCTGGTTTCCAACCTCATCGTTCAACTGAAACCACCCTCTGCAAAATTAACAATGATCTCTTAATTCCATATCCAATGGTTTTTTCTCAATCCTGATCCAAATCTCAGGTCTGACCATGTCACTCCCTCCACCCCCCACTCAATGAACTCCAGTGTCTCTCAATCACCTCCAAGAACAAATAAAAATCCTCAGTTGGATATTCAATGTCATTCATAACCTAGCCCCCTCCTACCTTTGTAGTCTTCTTAAACTTTACTCCCTACCACATACTCTTTGATCCAGTGACATTAGTCTCCTTACTTTTCTAGAAATAAGATACTCTACCTGTCAGCTCTAGGCATTTTCTCTGATTGTTCTCCATGGCTGCAATGTTTTCCCTCCTCATCTCTGCCTACTATGTTTTCTTTAAGTCCCAACTAAAATCACACCTACAGGAAGTCTTCCCCAACATCTCTTAATGCTCCTGCCTTCCTTCTGTTAATTATTTCCTATTTATAACTTGTTGGTACATAACTTGTTTATGTATTGTCTCTCACATTAGATTGTGAGCTCCTTGAGGAAAGAGAGTGTCTGTTGTCTCTTTTTGTATCCTAGCACTTAGCACAGTGCTTGGCACATATGTGGCACTTAAATGTTTATTGACTTGCTCTTTGCAGTATTTGATACTATCAATCACTTCTTTCTGGATACTCTCCCCTTTCTAGATTTTCATGACTGTTCTCTCTTGTTTCTCACCCTATTTGTTCAACTACTCATTTTCTGACTCATTCACTTGTTCTTCATCAGTGCCATATCTTCTAACTGTGGTGACCTCCAAGACTCTAGTCTTGGCCCTCTTATCTTTTTACTATATTGTCTCATTTGGTGACCTCATCAGCTCCCTAGATCCAATTATTATCTCCTTGCAGATGACTCCTAAATCTATAGCCCTAGTCTTCTGCTGAGCTATAGTCAGGTATCTCCAACCACCTCTTGATCACGTCAAACATCCCATTGCTGGCACTTATTATCTATGCTATCTTGATCCCATAAGCATGTCAAACTCTCACGTCCAAAATAGAGCTCATTATATTTTCCCAACAAATGTGACCTCCTTTTGTACTTTCTCATCACTGTTGAGAGCATCACCATCAACCTAGTCATTCAGTATTGTGACCTCCATGTCATTCTCAACTCCTTACTCTCACTTGACCCATATCTCCAACCCATTACCAAATCTTGTTACTATAATACAGTATCTCATATTTAAGTCTCCTTCTCTCCATTCATGCAGCCATAACTTTAGTTCAGCCTATCATCACCTATTGCCTAGACTTCTAATTAGAACCTTCTAATTATGCTTCCTGTCTCACGGGTCTTTCTTCACTCCATTTTCCACTCAGCTGCCAAAGTGAATTTTCTAAAGCCTAGGTCTAATCTTGTCACTTTTCTGCTTAAGGAACTTCAGTGGCTCCCAATTACCTCCAGAATCAAATACAAACTTCTCTGCCTGGCATTTAAAGTTCTTTGTAACCTGACCCTTTCCTACCTTCCCAACCCCTTTGTACCTTATTCCACTCCACATATTCTGCACTCCAACCCTCATCCCTGTGCATCTGCATGCATTGTACTCCATTCCTGGAATATTTTGCCACCTCAACTCTACTTAGTTTCTTTCAGACGTAGCTTAAATCACATTTTACAGGAGACATTTCTTTGGTCCTTCCAGTTGCTGATAAGGACTTCCCATTTCAAATTATCATCATATACTCTGTGTGTAACTTGTATGTACATAAATACTTACATGATGTCTCACCCATTGGAATGTCCACTTCTTGAGAGTAGGGATTATGGGTTTTTTTTTTTTATTTTGTTTTAGTTTAGTTCAGTTGTTTTTCTTTCTTTGTACCCTGAACAATTGGCAAAGTAACTGACCTGTGGCAAGCACTCACTAAATGCTTCTTGACTCACTAAATGACTGGCTGGTTCTTGAATCAGAAGACCTTAGTTCAAATCCCCCCTGGCACTTATCATCTATATTATCTTGAGCAAACTGTTAACCCCCCAGGGCCTTAGGTTGTTTATCTATAAAATGGACTGGGAAACTTTTGAGAATCCTTCCAGCTCTTGATCTATGATCTTATGAATATTGGGGGTCAGCTGAGATCTTCCTTGAATGTCAAAGATGGATGTTGAGTTCAGGTACATTTCTAGGAAAGACAAATTTAGGTGTGTATGTGGGAAGCCTTGACACAAAGCATTTTTCCAGCTGGTAAGGATCTTATGAGACATGTATGGTATTGCAGAAAGAGGATTAATTAACTTAGGAGTTTTAAGACCTGAGTCTGAGTCCTGACTTTGCCACCAATTTTGTATGTGACCTCGGACAAATCATTCAACCTCTCTGATTCTCAATTTCCAGGCCCATAAAATGAATGGGTTGAGCATAGCAATATACACAATGACCATACTAATCTAAATACAAAAGACACTAAAAGAAAGCTGAACATTCAGTGTTTGCCATGACTGATCTTGGTGTTAGAGAATCCATCACGAAACCTCTTGGCTGAGAGGTGGGGGACTGCAGAAACACCATCAGACACATTCACTGGGACAGTTTTTTTTTTCTTAACGGTTTTTCTTTGTTATAAAGAAAGAGATAAATATTGGATGGGGAGGGATGAAGGAGCAATTGGCATATCTAAAAATGATTGTGATTTTAAAATAAAAAGTAAAAAAGGCAAACAGAAAAAGAAAGTAAAATGTATTATTTTAATACAGAAAAAAAATGAGGGAGTTTGCCTAATGATGTTGAAGGTCCCTTCTTATTTTAATAGCATGGTTCTAAGAATGCTTTTGTATAATATCACACTTTTTTGTTCTTTTGTTTTTATCCTTTAAAAGTATTGCATTTAATCATTTTCATCTGAAACCATTCAGGAAATCTGGCAAATGAAAATATTTTATACCTCTTGCCTTCCCTTTCCCTTTTCCTGGTCTGGACACCCAGAATTCATGGGGCTAGCCTGGTTGTGGGAAGACTGGCACCCCTAGGGCCATCTTCTCTCTTTTTCCTCCTTTTATCCCATCCCCCTTACCTTGGGGCTTCCCAGAACCCATCCCAGCGGCTTGACTGCCCATATGGCCTGGATGAAATGGGAATTACTAATTCTGTTCACCCTAATGAGATATAAGATCACCAGGTCTTACCATCTGCCCTGCAACTCTCCCCTAAGGTTTCTAGGCCTTACCATCTGCCCTGCAACTCTCCCATAAGGTCTCTAGGCCTTACCATCTGCCTTGCTACTCTCCCCTAAGGTCTCTAGGCCTTACCATCTGTTCTGCCACAATACTCTTCAGACCTTCAGCTCTGTCCTTTGACCTAAGCTGAGGACCTTTGAACCTTGCCATCTACGTAGTTACTGATTCCTTAGGAAATCCAGGGCTTTCTAACTGCCATGGAGCTGAAATTTCTTTTGTGTGTTGACTCTTCCGATTAGAGTGTGAGCTCCCTGAGAGCAGACATTTCTTACATTTTCTGCTTATATCTTCAGCACTTAGCAGATGTCTTGGCACATAGTAAGCATTTAATAAATAAATTCTTTTTCATTCATTCAATCAGGAGTTCAGCTGTGCTAATTATCTCTGAGGGTAGAACTAGACACTAATGAGATCAAGAATTATCTCCTCATGGACCAGTAAGCTCTACTCTGTCTCAAGGCCAAGATCATACCCCTAACCCTGACCAACCCTCATATTAAGATGTATTGTTAGTCACATAAGACGCTGGGCAAAGGCTGACTGAAAGCAGCCCATGTCTGCTCTGAGTATTGCTCCTTGCCCACGCTCTAATGATAGTGGGTTAGTAGGATAGCACAGTGCTTGTATTTATTAAATACCTATCTACCTGTGAGGTTTCAAGGGAAGGCACAGTGGGAAAAAAGGCACAGAGGTCAGAGAACCTTGATTTGATTCTCAACTGTCAAGCTTACTATAAGCATTTTACTAATATTAAATTTAATTTTAGTTTAAAGCATTTCTCCTGAGATAAAAAGGATTGGACTAAAAGATCTTTTAGGTCTTTTCTAGCTCAAAATCTCTGATCAGAAGCCTGGATAACTGGGGAAATGGTGGTGCCATTAACTGAAATTAAAAAAAAAATTAAGAGTGAGAGAATGTGAGTTTCATTCATCTTATTCAAGGTGGCACTATTACGGGCTGCTAAAACAGGCTGATTCGGAGGCAGAGGGGCTCTGGTATGAGTGAAGCAGGGAATGCAAGTTCTCCTCTGGCCCTTCATTCCTCTGATAAAAGTAAATGGATATGATATAATAGCTAGAATACATATAGCACTTTGTGGTTTCAAAAGTACATATGTTATATATTATTTGACCTTCACAACAACCTTTGGTGATAGGTGCTATTATTCTCATACCCGTTTTTCAAATGAGGATCCCACAGCTAGTAAGAAGCAGAGGTAGGATTGGAATTCAGGACTTCCTGACTCCAGGTACATCACTCTCCCTATTATGCCACCTCACTGACAAGCAGAGCCATCTGACTCTCTGTGATCAGTGCATGGGTCCAAGCTCCAGTGGGTCAAAGTCAGGAGCTGCATCTCTGGTTCCCAGGCTTTCACTTTAGGGACCCTGGGACCATAAAAGGAAAACTTTTCTAGAGAACTAAATTTAGGTTGATGGCTCCATTTTTCCCATCCTAGGGGGTCTCCCAGGTCTATTGGACAACTTGGATCTGCTGGGAAGATTTTAATGCACTGTATGAACTCATTTCTCCATTGCAATGAGAGGGACATTGGACATTGAGGAGCCCAGAAATCCACATGCTGGCTGTTTGACAAGTCTGTTTTAGAAGTCAAAGACCACGGAAGAATGTTTCCTCTGCTCTCCTCTCCTCCCTCCCAAAAAACTTGATTCTGCCCTCTTCCTGTCTCCTCCCAATCACTTCCCCCCCACAAAAAAAGTAACCAAAAAACACCTCATTAAGCTGAAGGTTCTGATTAAAGGATTGATCACTGGGAGAAAATGATTCAGTCATTCCTGCAAGTCTCCCTAGGCCTTGTACTCAAACACCCACACAGTGGCCTCTGAACCCCTTTATCCTCAGACTAAGGGAACATTTGCCTAATTGAGCAAAGATTTCAATTGTAAACATCAGCCATTGGCAAAGTGGCAAAGGTCTTTGTAACCTTGGCCTTGGGATCTGCTCTGGGCAGTTCTCTGTGGTTGGAACATCTTCCCGGGCCTGGATAGTTTTTGTTTGTTTTTTTCTTTCTCCAATAGTATTTGAAATCAAAATGTCAGGGAGCTTTCTCCACTAAATGATGAATTTGGCTACCGGTGCTCTCCTAAATTCCCTATTAACAGCCCCTCTGAGAAACTCCATGACATGACATTCCCTTGCCCTCCCTCCTATGTCCTCTCCTTGCTCTCAGCTGGCAGTTAAGTAATCCCTGCTGAGGTGTCAGCTGCTAACTAAGGCATAAGCTGATAATGGTTTAAGATGATAATTGCTTCCTCCTACAAGACTGGAAAATTTTTGAATGCAAGACCCCTGCCTCATCTAAACTTTTGTTAAAAGAAAAAATAATCTCATAGTGCCCAGCACTGTGCCCTGTACCTAGTAAGTACTAAATAGACCTTGGTGGGGTGAGGAGGGGTGGGATATTTTCATTTTAAGAGGAGCTTCATTCTTGAAGATCCCAAGAAATGAAGTTCTAATGCACTTTCGTTTTTTTAGATGCATTTTACTGATTTTTTTTTTGGTTTTTGTATCTCCATTTCCCAGTGTATCCTTCCACTTTGCCCTTCTCAGAAAGCACTCTCATATAACAAAGAACAAAAAAGAAGAGGGGAAAACGGCTCTGCTAAACCAACCAAAATATTGAAAAGAAAATGTACCTATTGACTGCTCCTAATCTCATCCACCCAATGTGGAGAAAAAAAGTGAGAAGGTAACTTTTCCTCTCTCTTCTTTGTTAATTGTTTGACTAGGCCTAAACTTAGTCATCTAATGTACCATTTACAGGTGGCAGGGTGAATGTCTGACCATGCTTGGCATCCCCACAGACCAAACTAGACCAGGGGAGTATCTCTTGACTCTGTCCACTCATAAGACCCACCCTATCAACCACTCAAACACACACACACACACACACACACACACATACAAACCCCCCAAAAACTGGATTTGTTACTTCATTGGCATTGGGAACCACCAAAGAGAAAACTCTTTCTACCAATGGACATCACCATCTTCTTTGCAACTCGTAATCTTGAAGAAGTATATGGGGTGCTAAGAGAGATTGTCTTGCCAAGGATCGCACGGCCAGTAGCTGACAACGAGGGGACTTGAACCTACATCTTTCTTACTCCTAGAATAGCTAGGAGTCTGTCCATTATGCCACTTCTACCAATAAAGTATTATCCATTAAATGTAAGAGCAGCTGCTCACTCCCTGAATGGCAAGGCTCGTGGTATGAAAGAGCTCTACCTTATTTGTATGAACTAGGAATTAAGACAGAAGATGTTAAGTGCACAAAGAGTTTTGAAGAAAGAGAATTTTGGATGGGTTAGGGAAGCTTTCATGGAAGAAGTGGCATTTGAACTGAGCGTTGAAGGATAGATAGGATTTTGCCAGACAGAGCTGACAGAAGGTGGGACAAGGAATTTCAGGCACAGGGGACAGACTGAGAAAGGTCCAGATGGGCATACCATGGCATACTTAGGAACTGTCAAGAAATCCAGTTTGACTGGAGTGTGGTACATGTTGAGGAGGCAGAAATAGGCTAGATAAGCACTTAGTAACTTTATTACAGAGTATCTCAAATTCCAGGCTAGAAAGTCTGGACTAGATAATGGTAGGCGTCAGAAGGGATCACTTGGGAGATTGTGGACGGAAGCAAGAGAAAAGCAGAAGCCATACAGTGTCTGAGGCTGCTGTTGGTGGCAGTACAAGGCCTGACCCCTAAAAGCACCACTACACATTACTGAGAGCCCCCTTTGCCCTCTTCCTCCCCCCCAGTATGATCTCTTGCAGTGTGTTAAAGTGTCATAAATTTGGGGCTGTGAGTCTCCACAAACCAAACACTGCCGTTAAATTTTATTCTTACTGTCCAATAAAACTCCAGGGCACCGTTGACCTGTGTTGCTTTGTTCCAAAGTCGAAATGCATTAGAGGGATGATGGAGAGGAGCTTTCAGCCATGCCAAAGCTCAGGGCCACAGAGGGGTGGGAGGGATTCTGAGCCGGCTCTCAGCATCAGACCAGACAACCAAAGCCCAGGGCTTTGGGGAAGGGCCTGTAACTGCCTGTATTCCCCCAAACCCTGATGCTCCAGTTTTCAGTCCTGCTCTGTGATGTGGTGTTCACATTTAACAGGAAAGTAAATGTGATGGATAGGTCCGATCGAATGCGTGTCTCCATAAAGGTTTTATTTGGCTCAGCAATCAGCCTCTATAATTACCATGTGTTTATTACATTTTAAAGACTGTGTATTGATTGTGTTCAAATGAGTTATGTGGGCGCAGAACGGGTATGCACAGTTGGTAGAGTCTGCCATTGGCAGAAAGACTTTTGCTCCTGGGTGGGATGTCTCATTCCCATTGTAGACTAGAGACCTCCCACTTTGTGGCTTCAGAGGGTCAGCCCCCTTAGGTTGGATGTTCTGGGCAGGGATACTTCTTACCGAAGTCTGTCCTCCTGTCTATTAGGTGCTGTACTTCAGGGCAAAGAAGTAGCTCAGATATTGGGCTTTTTTCTAGAGTCACCGGGTAGAATGCAGCCCAGTATAACACAGCACTGGGAGTCAGGGGGCTGGATTTCAGATTTATCTCTGTCATTAACTCACTGAGGGATCCTGGATAATTCAACACCTGGTAGAGTGGAGAGAGTACTGGATTTGGAGGTGGGGAGGATCCAGAAGGATCTGGATCAAATCCCTGCTCGGCTACCCGTGCAGGTCATTTAACCTATGTGTACTTTAGTAATAGGTAGGTGGTACAGAGGATAGAGTGCTGGGCTTGTAGTCAGGAAGACTCATCTTCCTGAGTTCAAATCTACTCTCAGACACTTACTAGTGGTGTGACCCTGGGCAAGTCACTTAACCCTGTTTGCCTCAGTTTCCTCATCTATAAAATGAGTTGGAGACAGAAATGGCAAATGACTCCAGTATCCTTGCCAAGAAAACCTCCAAAATGGGGTCATGAAGATTTGGACACAACTGAAACAACTCAACAACACCAACAACACCTCAGTTTCTTCACCTATAAAAAGGGAATTCTAGCTCTAAATTTACAGTACTATTAAAGGGACAGTATCATACATACTGATGGACTTGGAGTCAGGAAAACCTAGGTTCCAGTCCTCTGACACTTATTAGCTGTGTAGTTATGGACAGGTCACTTGACGTTCTGAGCCTTGGTTTCCTCATCTGTAAAATGAGGAAAGTGATCCTTGTTAATACCTACCTCACAGGATTGTTGTTGGCAAAGCTCTTTGCAGAACCTGAAGAGCTATGTAGCAGTTATTATTGTGGAAAAAAAAAAACATTTATTAAGTGTCTGTTGTATGTCCAGTGCTTAGCACCTGCCTGGCACAAAGGAATTGTTTAATAAATGTTTATCAACTATTAATGACATGACCCTGTGCAAAGATGAAATAAGATGATCCCTGCCCTTTAGAAGACTACTTTCTAAAAGGGGAACATGATATAGACAAATGATAAGGAGGATACAAAGTAAAGTGCGATAAAGGCAAAAGGGAGACCCAGACAAAATCCCATCCAGGGCCTAGAGGCTGCAGGTTCCCTACCCTGTAGACTATACTATTACTTGAGGAGGGAAAGGACATTTAGAGTTAGTGGGATTGGAGGTTGGACCAGATTGCCTCCAGGGTACCTTCCAGACACAGAGTTGTGATCCTTGTGCTGGAACTGTCCAAGGTGCTGAGCCACTTGTTGAGCTCTAAAGTCTCTTCTACCACCAATAACGAGTTTCTCTCATTCCTCTTCTGCCACTAGGGTTTCTCTGAATAGCCATTTTGTGTAGGATTCAGCAAGAAGTGAATAGAAACTAAGAGAGGTATGGACTGCATCCAGACTTCCAGGAGAAGTTGAAAGCAGATGGAAGCTTGTGATTGCTGTGTATTTATTAGAGCTATATATTCAGCCTTAGTCCTTCTCTTGAGCTATAATCACATAGTCATGTCAGACTAGATATCCCATGTTGTTGTTGAGTCATTTCAGTCATGTGTCACTCTTCGTGATCCCATTTGGGGTATTCTTGGCAAGATAATGGAGTGGTTTGCCATTTCCTTCTCCGGCTCATTTGACAGACAAGGAAACTGAGGCAAACAGGGTTAGGTGACTTGCCTAGGGTCACACAGCTAATAAGTGTTTGAGGCCAGATTTAAACTCAGGAAGATGAGTCTTTGTGATTCCAAGCCTAGCACTCTATCCACTGTGCCATCTTGCTGCCCTAGATATGAACTGACTTGTGCTGGTTCACAGAGGTAGAAAGTAGATGATGAAGGATTTAAAAATAGGTTCTCAGATTCCAAATCCAGGTCACCTTTTTATTATACTGCACTCCCTCTTAATCTGTACTATACCATTAAGCTCTTGATTTTACGCTATGTATTTCCCATTCTTGTTTTGTGTCTTAAATCACAGCCTGCTACAACCAGAAGGTTAGAGTCCTCCACCAATTCAGCTCCCTTATTTTATAGACAGGGAAATTGAAATCCAGAGTAATCTATTCATTTACAGACATTTATTAAACACCTGCCACATACCAGGCACTCTGTTAGGCACTGAGTATACAAAGACAAAAAAAATTAAACAGTCTTTGCCCTCAAGTAGCATACATTATGTTGGGAGAGACAACTTGTGTACCTATACAAGTATACAGCTAGGATTAGATGAGTGGGAATAATGAACCCTGTGAAGTGGTTGCATTATTTGAATTCAAACTGCATGTTCCTGAGGGTTTGGAACAATTACCATATTTTAAATAATTGTAGCTTTGAATAGTGGGAAATTAAACCATTTCATGGGATTCATTATTCACACTAATTGGGACCTAACTGTCCACAAAATAAACACAAAATAAATACAAGGTAGTTCAAGAAAAGAGGGCACTAGCAGCTGGGAGAAACATGGAGAGTTCCATGGAAAAGGTGTTGTTTCAGCTGAGTCCTGAAGGAGGGAAGGGATTCTGTGAAGTGGAGGTGAGGAGGGAGTGTATTCCAGTCATGGGGAATGGTCGGTCAACATAAAATATAGAGCAAGGAAATGGATGGAGTGCTGTCTGTGAATAAAGCTACATAGATGGGACGCTAGGTGGCACCGTAGTGCCAGAGTACATAGAGTGCTGAGCCTGGAGTCAGGAAGACATCTTCCTGAGTTCAAATCTGGCCTCAGATATTTACTAGCTATGTGAACCTGGGCAAGTCACCTAACCCTGTGTGCCTTAGTTTCCTCATCTGTGAAACAAGCTGGAGAAGGAAATGGCAAACCGCTCCAGTATATTTGCCAAAAAAAAATCGCAAATGAGGGACATGAGGAGTCAGACATGTCTGAGAAATGACTGAACAATGTATAATGAGGAAAGAAGGAAGGAGGAGGCACACGCATTTATTAAATAGTAACTCCATGCCAGGCACTGTGCTAATCACTTTAAAAATATCTCATTTGATTCTCACAACAACCTTGTAAGGGAGAGGCTATTGTTAAAACAGAGGTTAAGTGACTTACTCAGGGTCATACAACTATTAAGCTCCTAAGGTTGGATTTAAACTCAGGTCTTTTTGGCTTTGGGCCCGCTGTTTTATCCACTGTATCACATAGCTGCCAGCCCTGGAGGCTGATTTGCAGTAGCTAGGCTGTGAAAGGCTTTAAAAGCCAGCCAGAGTTCATAGTTTATCCTGAAGTCAATAGGAGACCTCTGGAGTTTATTGAGTAGGGAAGTGACTTGTTTAAAGTCTTACGTGGAGACAGTGACAGAACAGGCCCTCAAACTCCTAATTTCTACACTAGTTATCTTTTTACAGCTTTCCATGTTGCAATCTTAACTTTCTGAAGAGACCATCAGCTCCCTGAGAGCAGGGGCTATTTCTCCTCTTTCTCTTGTAACCCTTGCATATGCTTCTTAGAATTTATTTGTTGGCTTAGATTTTTAAAATCTAGCTACTGCTCAGATTCTTATAATCTAACCAATAGCTCAATAATGTTCAGATTCCTTAAGAGTCTGGCCAATATGGCAAATGTTCTAATAAACCTCATCTTTGGCTGAAAGAAAGCTTGGGTCAAATTCTTTTGGGCAGGAAAGAGAGCAAAGACCCTGCTCTTGATATTTTGGGGTGGGGTCCTAGCACCCCTAAACCTCTAAACCTCAACATTTTGATGATCCATATGGGGAAACCACCTCATCCCAAGTTCTTTTCCAGCTAAGACTGGAAGGTATGTAAGCTTCCCTCCTTCTTTCTTGCCCTGCATTTGGGGTCGCTCTCCAAGCACCTAGAAAGGGTTGGAGGTGCTTTTCAGGCAGACAGTTATGAGGCTGTCTTGCACTCGAACCTGACGCTCTCAGGCTCTTGGTCCACTGGTTCAGTTCGAGGCCATGGACCTGGGTACACCTTCCGAGGTATTGAGGACAAGGATGGACGCCCTTTCTGGAAGTGTATGCCCAATTTTGTCAATTCTCTTGGCACTAGGGAATTGGGAAAACTGCAGTTGCTTTTTGGTTCCCTGAGGCTTATTTACTGCCTTCCCTCTACACCCCTGAATCCTCCTTCATGGAGGTTATGGGGAAAAGTTAGAATAGCTAAAAACATCTTAGAAGATTCTGGAAGTTTTGTGATCAATCATTAAGGAGTTTTGAAACACCTCCTTAAAACCCTGGTCACTCCCTTCTCTTATTCCCTTCTCTTGAGTCAAGAGGGTAACTGTTAATCCCTCTCATAGGAGAGGAGAGTTTCACCCTCTGCCCCCCACCCCTTCCTCTGAATTTGCCCTCTACAGCATGGGTCCCATTGGTAATGGCTTGGGCCCTAAGGCAACCTTTGCCTGGAAGCATCACCCAGGTTCCGCACATCCTGCTCAAGGTAAAGAAGGTAGCCTTCCAAACTTGGGTAAGCACGCTCTTAAAGTTGTAGTTTTAACTGTTAATGATGAGATGTTGATTCTCTGTGTAAAGTAATTTGGAAATGCATTTAACAAAATTGAAGTCACCTGATTAGTAATGGGTTTGTTTCAAGTTTCAAATTTGTGAACATTTTGTATCAGTTATGGCAAGCAACTTTTCATAATTTGGCTACTGCTAAAATAATTTGGCTATTGTTGGTTATTGTTGTAATGTGTAAATTTGCCAAAAAGTCTGTTTGAGTTTTGTCTTGCTGAGAATTTGCAAGTATAAAGAAATAATCTCTAACAATTGGCTTTTAAGACCAGGACAAAATTAAATTTGAGATGTAAATCCTGGAAAAGTTTTTCCTCAACTATGATTAGTGAAACTTGCTATTTGAGGTAAAAGCTCATAGGATTTTATTTTGAGTTGTCTGATGGATTATAATCTATAGATAATCAATAATCTACCATCTAGTAATATAATAATATTATATTATAATATCTAATAATCTACCAATCTAATAATAATCTAATAATCTACCAATTTCTACCAGAAATGCCATAAGCTGCTCAGGGAATGTGATACTGCTGGGAAGTCACCATTGGGAAAAGCTGGGAGGACGATTTTAGCCTCTGTCTAAGATGGAATCCGCCTGGCTCAGTTTCCCTATTATCTTCCTTTGAAAAGGAATGGCTATGCCTGAGTTTGGCTATGAGGTGGATTTGATACTGCATGATTGGAAAACTAAATTATCTGAATCCAAATAGAGCTAAGGATGTTTTATCATGTCATACCTGGGCCCTGCAGTCTTTTCTGTCAGATTTGTGTCTTCCAGACTACAGGCCATTCACCTACAGTTGGTAGCAAACAGTGGGTACCAGCCAATGTCCCCCAATCCTTCCCTGGATGCAGCCTGTGCTCAATTCCAGTCAACCTCCTTTTTGGGACCTCCTTGAGGCAGGGACAGCTCTATGCCTCTTACCAGTAGGAAGCAATTTCAGAAGCTGAGACCTTTGCACTTTACCCCAAAAGAATTTGGGTCCCATTTGTTTAAGGAGGGAATGATGAGGATGGGATCTGGACCTCAAAAAGGAAAAAACCTTGGACTTTCCCACATGGTCAAATCTCTGGTGTTCACCTGAGGCTATCAACTATCCCATCAACTGGCCTTTTATTATCGCCTGGCCCAATCTCCCAATTTTGTTACCCTTAATCTAGCCTAATCCTCCATTGTCTTACCTCTCTAAGGCCCCCAGCCACTTCCCACCCTTAATCCTAGTTAGGCTCCATTCTCCCTTGGCCAGGTGGTCCAGGTCCCAGGCATTCTATTACCTTCCAACACCAGCAGACTACTTGGCCACTCCTAGATCTCTCCCACAGTCTTTCTGTACATAAGGTCCATCTTGTCTCCATTAAGGTTCTCAGATTCTTATGATCTAGCCAATACCTCAGTAATGTTCAGATTCCTTAAGAGTCTGGCCAATATGGTGGATGTTCTAATAAACGTTGTCTTTGGCTGAAAAAAAAAGAATTTATTTGTTGATTGTGTGTTAAGATTTTGTATACTCTTTCAAATACTCAAAGTATCAGTTGTTTCATCTGTGTGGGTATTCTCTCCACTGATACAGATACCAACTCATCCATGCCTTTGTGAAAAGTCCCCCCCCACCCTTTTGTGATTTGCTGTGCCCCTCACCCCCCAATTCATGACCTGGTGGTCAGCCCTTTTTGCTTATGTCAGCATTTAACCAGTGGCTCATCTCAGCAGGCACATTCAGCCCAAAACGGGGCTTAGAGTTGAAGTCTTTTCAGATTGGTTGGGCCTGATAATTGTCCTCAGTTGTTGCTCCTCTGGCCTTTGAAAACCTAGAATCACCTCCAGGCCAATCTGGGTCATAAGAGAAATATTTTAAACAAGAACTCAGTGATGTTAAAGCACCAATTGACACAGTGACCAAAGTGCCTCATTGGACCACCTGAGTTCCTATCTTCGCCAATGGTAGCTTAATATTCCACCAATTTATAGACTCAGTGGTTCAGAGAAACCAAAACATTGGAAAATTCAACGCCACGTCCACCACCAGACTGAAAATCAGTGCCTGAGCTGAGCAAAAGGCACTATCCTTCCCTGCAGGTCCTTGGTTAAGTGTTTGTTTCATTAGACACCCTTGGTCCTCTAAACATTGTTTCCACTCAGCTGCCTTCATCCTTTTGAGAAATCCCGGACCAATGATAGATTAATGAGTGTAGCTGGTTCAAACACAATTAAATTATTAGTAATCTATTTATGATACAAGGTAGTATTTTTTCCCTAGCCCCATAAGCTATGTTTGAAGGCCTGGGGAGGATTCTATAAATCATGCCAATTTGATGCTACCACCACTCGATAGTCACACGGAAGGGTCTATGGCTCAAAAAACACTTAATGGATTATTGCCGCACGGCTACTTCCAGCATGTTATTTTCATTGTCAGGTTGCTGGATAGTTTCATGATTTTAATACAGACTCAGGAAGTGATTAATAAGGGAGTCCCAGATATACAGTGACAAGCTGCAAACTCTCCCAAAGGGTAATGCTAGTTGATTCTCGGCCCCAATGTTTCAGCTCTTACTCATATGCTTTGGGAGCTCTTAGTTCTCAATCATTAATGAAACACCTTTACCACATCTTCCCCCGCTCCTGTGCTGACCCAGAGCCCTAGACCTTCATGTCTCATTGTCACTGGAAATGTAAACATCTGTTACTCCCCAATGGAAAAAAATTCAATTTAATTCAATTAGACAAATACTTAAAAGGAGCCCACCAAGTACCTGGTGCTGAGGATATGAAGTCAAACAATGAATCAATCCATGACCTTAAGGAGCTTAGGTTCTACTAGGGGGAAATAAGAGGAGGAAGGGAATAAACATTTATTAAGTGCCTACTGTCAGCCAGGTACTATACTAAACCCTTTACAAGTATGGTCTCATTTGATCCTCAAAAGAACCCTGTGAGTTAGTGCTATCACTATTCCCATTTCACAGTTGAGGAAACTAAGGCAGGCAGAAGTTAAGTGATTTGCTCAGGGTCACACAGTTAGTAAGTGTGTAAGGATGGATTTGAACTCAAATCTTCCTGACTCTAAGCCTAGTTCTCTATCCGCTGTGCCACCTGTTCAGTTGTTTTAATCACCTCTTAGTGTGATTTAATCGACTTTCAGTGACTCCATTTGGGGTTTTCTTGGCAAAGATACTGGAGTGCTTTGCCATTTCCTTCTCCAGTTCATTTTATAGATGAGGAAACTGAGGCAAAGTATTAAGTGACTTGCCCAGGGTTATAAACCTAGTAAGATTTTTAGGCCGGATTTGAACTCAGGAAGATGAATCTTCCTGGCTCTAGGCCCAGTACTCTAATCACTATGCCATCTAGCTACTGTAATAAGCAACATATTAGTAAGCATAAAATAAAAGCAAATGATTTTAAAAATCACTTTTAAATGGGGTTGGGGGGAAGGGCCTTGCATAGGAGTTGACACTTGAGGTGAACCTTGAAAGCAGCCAGAGCTTCCGAGAGGCAGAGATGAGTAGGGGGTATCAGTTACACAGGATAATGCGCACAACTACCAAAGTGGGAGACAGATGTTACATGGTGAGTGAGCCAAAGCATGGATTTCTAAAACTACATCTGATAATGAGGGTAGGATGGGTTTGTTTTGTTTTTTGGGTTTTTTAGGTTTTTTTTTTTTTTTTTTGCTCTAAAGGTCTCCTTCTAAGATTTAGCATAATAAGATAGGAGTACTACTCAGTTCTAAAAAGCTGCACCAGCAGAACAGGAGTCCGACCATGCTAGAAAAGCTTTAGGATTTGGCTGAGCTCGTGACAGGGTGGTGCCTGCTGTGCATGGGCCAACCCAGCTAGGTGTGGAAAGACTCATTCACATCACAGATAATGAATTTTTTGTACCACAGAGATTTGGTGAAGACAGCACCCTAAGTCATGGAAAGGCCATGATCAATATAATTTCACGGAGTATCTATGATAATTCATACCCCAAGTAGAAATCTATTAGCATTTGAAGGATCACAAGGGACTATTTCCAAGAATCCTATCAGACAAGTGGCACAAATAGCAAACCCATTTCACAGTTAAAAAACTGAGGATCTGAAATTAAATGACTTTCTCAAGGTCACATGGTTACTAAGTATTTAAGCAGGGATTCAAACTCCTCCAGAAAGTCTTCCTTGATCTCTGATCCTTCCCTCCACCCTCTACCATTTTTAATACTCTCTTTAATACCTTCTGTCTCTTTTTTTCTCTTAAAATTTATGGTTGTGCATGTTGCAGTCCTCAGTAGAATGTAAGCTTCTGAAGGGCAAGATCATTTTCTTTTCTTCTTAATATCCTAAACGTCAAGGCAGCTAGGTGATATTGTGGCTGGAGCATGGTACCTAGATTAGGAAGACCTCAGTTCAAATACTGCTTCAAATATTGACTAGTTATGTGACCTTAGGCAAGTTACTCAATCCCTTTCTGCCTCAGTTTATTCATTTGTTAAATGATGATAATAGTACCTCCCTCTGGGTTGTGAGAATTAAAGTTCTGTATAAAATTTATCTGTTTTATTATTTAGCTAATTCTTCTATTAAATTAATAAATTCACTTTATTAATTTATATAATTATATAAGGTTAGATGGACTTACTGTCTGAAAGACTTGTGGGTGACTGTATTGGCAAGTCATTTAAGGTCTTTTGGCCACATTTTTCTCTTCTGTAAAATGGGGCTCAAAATACCTCTAGCATCTACCTCAGGGTTATCATGAGGCTAAAATGAAATAAAATCACATATATAGAGTACTTTGCAAACCCTAACACTATTATTGGAATATGTTTGTTAAAGTATTGAATTAAGTGGGCCACTTAGTGGATTATTAAGGAGTGTATAAAGGAAGGAAAGAGGGTTACCATTATACGGTAATTACATTGTAATTCCCAGATTTTAGAAAGGGAGAGAGGAAATCCATTAAAACAACATTTTGTATCATTGGTAGGAGTTAATTATTGAAGAATTTCATTTCCTAAGGGTATCTCCTACTCATTTACCTTGGGGCCTTAATTCATTTTATCACATAAATGGAGACAATAGCAGGGCCCTGAGACAGAAGCTTGGTGTAGTTAGAAGCTCTGAGATTAGAGTTAGCATGGGAGGAAGAAGGTAGGGGGGGAGGGAAAGAGCTATTCTCTTAATAAATACAAAACAATAGTTGCTAGTGGGTGTACTAGCCCAGGCTTAATTTGCATAAATAAGTAAACATGTACTGTTGCACTTACGGAATTATACGTTGTTTATAAATTCCATCTCTTAGGTCTGCTAAATCCAGCTGCTGCCAGTATGCCTGTCCCCTTTGATAAGGGACCCATGCCATTTGGGTTCTTTAAAATGGGAACATTCTCATGACAGAGGAAATGCCAAGGAGTATCTCTCTAAAATTTCATTAATGTTCCCTGCCCTAATGCAGTCATTTAGTTGGTGATCTCCTTATATAGCCATTAGGCTAACATAAAAGTGGCTGCTGAAAAGCCCGTTAGTTAATTATAAAGTAATTTAGACTAAACCAAAAGGAACTTCCATTTATTTTACTCTAATTGTTTAGAAATTCTCTGCTTTTCCAGACTCAGCTTCAGAGAGCAGCTCATACTGGATAAGACATTTTGTTGCCCAAGAGGAAAGATTTCCTCAGTGAAGCTCAGATTCCCCCACCTTAGAGGCACAATTGTAGGGCCCTAATGGTGGTGAAACCTGTGTCAGTGTAGATATCGATTTACTGATGGCCCATGAGGAGAAGAATCCCCAGGGTCTGTTTTCTGATGCAGCATCTGCCTTTGGTGGAGCTGGAATTATGGGTATGTGTTGAGAGGTGGAGTTGGGGAGAAGAGAGTAGGGAGGGAGAGGAACTTGTTGCGGCCTGCTCTGCAAAGAGTTAAATCACACTCAGGTGCAGATGGCACCCTGCAGAGAATCTTGCCTTCTGCATTTGCTTACCCTGTTGATTCTTAGTAGGAGAGTGGGGAATGGCAAGGGGGATGGTGGATGGAGGGAGCAGGCATTTGGTACTGCTCACAAGAAACATAAGTTGTGCATTGCAATTCTGCCTCCCCATTCCCCCAATGACACATGCACTCCAATTATAGTGATTGACAGCTTTGTTTCCAGGGTGCAAGTTCTCTAATGGCAAATACCTTGTTTTAGACATTTGATAAGACTAAAAATGAGGGGAGGGGAAGCCCCACACACCAAAATCCTCTATTGCATGTGCCCACCTGTATCTCTAGCTAGTATCCCCAGCTTTATTGAGCATCTGTTCCTCACTAAAATGTTAGGAATATTTTCAGTTGTTTCTCCACACTTTTCTCTTCTGGGCTATGTCTGCACCTGCTAAGTGACGTGAAGGAATAAGGCAATTATCCAGCTAATTCAAGACTCTCAATACACCTTTGCTTCACCTACTCCATCCTGTGTCAGGATATTGTAGATAAAAGTAGCCTCTGGATTCCATTCTGCAGTCTCTCTCTCTCCCAGTCTCCATTGGTCTAGATGGGACCAGCTTCCACATCTGTCAATCACGTTTTCTTTCTCCATACTGTTTCCATCTCTGCATCTGCTCACTAAATAAACTTCACTAGAGGGAGGAGAGAACCAGCCTTCATGCTTTTGCACCAAGAATATCTTTAGCTCCCAGTAATAGGAGCACTGAAATAGGCTGGCATATTAAGCGTTTGTTCGCAGCCAGACCGTGCTAAAAGTAGGCATTTTTCCTTGAACAGAAGCCTTTGTGCTGAGAGACTCGTGGGGACCATAGCCAGGTTACAGCAGCACAACAGCCCAACTATGACAATGAATTCTTCTTGTAACCCCAAGTCCAACCTGATGACTTTTCCACTGCTGAGGGAGGAAAGGGTAACTTTCTAATAAAAGAATCTTACCACTTTTTTCTTTTATGAAGTGTCACCTGAGAGATATGAAGATATAGAATAGGGCTTTGAGGAATAGCTATATTTCAGGGAAGTTAGCTGTAAATTAATCCTATTTTCCCACTGACTCCCATTGTATAATCAAAGCTACATTTTCTGGAAGCACATCTATTGATTCTCAACTCTCACATATCCTCCATACCTCATCCCTCACCAAATCATATTAATTTGCGTCTTCCTCAATGGCTTTCCACTTCCAACTCTTCCCCTCCAAACCAGACCTCCAAAATCAGGTAAGGTAGAAGCTAAGCCACTCAGCTCCATGTCCATGGGACCATGCAACTGCCTCTTCACTTCACTTGGCCATTTACCATCTTGCTGCCGCATTTATCCTCTGCACTCTTCTACCTCTTGCTCTGAAAATGAATCAAATCACCACTACAATTGCTTCTAGAAAGAGTTTGTTCACTGACACCCATATGGCCCCAATCCACATCTTGATGACTTCCAGGCCATAACTCCCTTTCCTAACTAACCATAACTGTCCTATATGTGCCCTCTGTCCCATTAGAATGTAAGCTCCTTGAAGTCAGGGATTGCCTTGCTTTTGTAGTAGTATTTCCCCCACTTAGCACCATGCTTTGCATCATGGTAATTACTTAAGAGGGGCAACTAGATGGCTCAGTGGATAGAGCAGCAGGCCTGGAGTCAGGAAGACCTGAATTCAAATCCAACTAGCTGTGTGACCCTGGGCAAGTCACTTCACTCTATTTGCCTCAGTTTACTCATCTGTAAAATGAGGGGGAGAAGGAAATAGCAAACCACTTGGATAGCTTTGACAAGAAAACCCCAAATGGGATTATGAAGAATCAAACACGACTGAAAAACAACTGAACTGAACTGAAATCTGTCCTCAGACACCTACTGGCTGTGTGACCCTGGAGATGTCACTTAATCTCTATTTGCCCTAATCCACTGGAGAAAGAAACACCAAGAAAGAAATCTCTGCCAAGAAAGCCCCATGGATGGTATGATCCATAAGGTCACAAAGAGCTGGTAGGACTGAACAATGGGCACTTAAAGGCTTTTTGATCATTCAATCAAACTTTGCATCAGTTCCTTCTTTTCCTTTTCTACTACCACTTCCCAATTCAAGTCCCCATCATCTCATGTCTTGAATATTGACCCAAACTGCTTCTCTGTTTTTAGTCTTACCTCTTCTCCAATCCATTCTACCTATTACCAAAACACAGATTTTACTTTTTTTAAATTAATTAATTAATTTATTATTATTATTATTATTTAGGCAATTGGGGTTAAGTGACTTGCTCAGGGTCACACAGCTAGTAAGTGTCAAGTGTTTGGTCTGAGGTCAAATTTGAACTCAGGTCCTCCTGACTTCAGGGCCAGTGCTCTGTCCACTGCGCCACCTAGCAGCCACAAGACAAATATTCCTAAAGCATTGCTCTTCTCACTTCCTCCTCTGAACACAGCTCCTTCTCTGGTTCCCCACTGCCTATAGGATAAAGGTCACACTATCTAACTCTGATGTCCAAGGGTTCCCACAGCCTAGCCCCATTGCCTCCTTTCTACATAAAGCCTTATATGACCATCTCAGCTCTCCATAATCTGCTCTTTCCCTGGACTCTTAAAAGTACTTGCTGGCTCTGGCAGTCAGCAGGAATCTTTATATTGTTATTTTATTTTTGACACATCTGTGTTTTGCATTTCCTACTGGAATATATGTAAGATATCTGAGGGATAGGACCATGGCTTTTTCATTCTATACCCCACAGGACTTCACGTACCCAAGGGAAAACAATCCAGTAACTGTGTAGTCTGTGGACCAAGTAGGAGGATTTCCCTTATAAGCTAACTGGCAAATTTTTGGTGAGAAATGTGGAGAATTTTATGGTACACTAATATATCTCTTCCCACAGCTGTAGGATCCACCTAACAGATAACCTGTTAAAGTGCTCTCAAAACTCTGAGATCTTTTGATTGTTGACCACTTGTCCTAAATCATGGGCATCCCCTATGGCTAGAATCTCTTGATGTCACCTACTAAGGTTCCCAAATTTTGCATCCTCTCATCTTCTTTTATTTGTAGGTGTTGTTGTGTAAGATACAGAAAATGTCTTAAGTTTTAGGTTTTAGCCCTGAGAAACAAATGAGTCACTTACTTTTCCAGTTTTCTAAAGTCAACAAAGTAACATAATATTGTAGAAAGTACATGGAATAATGGACAGAAAACCAAAAGAGCCATATTATAGGTCCATAGATGTAGAGCTGGAAGTATAGATTCTCTAGTCTAACTCTTTCATTTTATAGCAGAGGAAATAGAGGACCACAGGGGTAAAATAACATATAGGATCACATATTTAGAATTGGAAGGAACTTGAGGTATCACCTAACCCAATCTCCTCATTTTAGAGACTAGGAAATAGACTTGGAGAGGTGAAATGGTAAGTGGTAGAGTTAAGATTTAAATCTAATTCCTCTGGTCAGAACTTCAACTAGGGTGGGATGACTGGGGCTCTGTCAAGGATACCAAAATTTAAATGTTACAAAAATTTTAAACAATGATTGTGCAATTTAAAAATTATACTTATTGCATTTACATTTTACATTTCTTTCACTCCTTTAACAGTGTTGAAACAAATTAGCAAGAATAATTAGTTAAACTGGAAAGGTGCCATATGTCATACTTTTTCCCTGCCCTTCTGCACACCAGGTGAACTCCTTTCCAGGTGGCACCTCTGAAGCAGTGGCTTTTTGGCATTATAGCATCTCTCTCTCTGTCTCTGTCTCTGTCTCTGTCTCTGTCTCTCTCTCTCCCCTCTCTCTTTCCTTTCCTTCTCTCTTTCATGTCCCCAGTACCCTCCACCTCAGCTAATTTTCAGAGCATGTTTCATGGAGCTTACCCTGAGTGTAGTAGTTGCTTGTTGGGACTCAATCTCTGACTCCAAATTCGTATCGCTATCCACTGCACCACTTGCCTGACGTATCACAGTTAGTATATAGCACTGATGGTATTTAAGATCAGATCCTTTGAGTGCAAATCCAGTTCGTTTTCTACCACATCATACTGCCTCCTCTTTGTACTCTCTCGATTTATTTGTACTGCCCCTTTCCTAGAAATGTTTTTTTCCTATTCCACTCCCCTCTTATTCATTGGAAATGAATGGAATGGAAATTTAGTATTCCAAGGACAATCATTCAGAATAATTTAAGATTAATCTTGGTTTATCACAGGAAAAGATGAAAAGACATTCCAAATAGCAAAGATCATTTGGCATCCTGAAATAACCTCCTGCAAAGATGGGCCTATGCACTGAAGAAAATAATTGGAAATTTAGGAAAAGAGAAGAATTAAGTTACTCCTTTAAAAGAACCCAGAGGTGAGTAGGCTATTCAATATATAAAATGACCAAAAAGAAGAAAGTTGCACTCTTTCAGACTGCAATGAAATTGAATGTTTGTTTTCATGTACCTAGGGCTAGGCAAGGCTATAACTATGTGGGAAAAAATTTCTTTTTTGTGTTTTTATTCTTTAAGAAAAGAAACTTGTACATTTTCTGAGAGATGCTGAAAATACAAAGAGAGTATAAGTAGCATTAAAAATCTTAGCAGTAAAAGACCTAAGGGAGAAAATCAGGAGAGTAGGAGGAAAAAATAAATTAGTATCATAGGAACAGAATATCTTGCTCTCTCAATAATCAATATTATTGGTGGCTGGGTAATATAGAGGAATTCCTTTCAGCTAGGGAGAAATAAGGATGGAACAATAGGATGGTCAAGATCAAGAGAAGAGGTACCTGAAAGGCTTTCTATTTCTCTCCCTGCATTTGTGGTGGTGGAAGAATAAGAATGAGACATTGAGGGGCAGATCATTGAAGGAGAAGTGAAACTTGGATCATGCCAGCATAAAGGAAACAATCTGGTATCATCGGGAAACATTCTGACATAAGTGGGAAGAATGGAGACTGGTCTTGAAACAAATTCTGTTGGAATAATAAGGGTGGACGCTTCAGAGGAAAAATAAACCAAAAACAAACAAAAAAACAAACCCAGCTCCAAGTTAGTTTCTTGCTTCTCAACTCAAATTCCCACTAGAGGAGAGGAAGTGGTTGGAACCTCAACTGGGGGATGTGGAGGACAACTCAAAGGATGTCATGACATCAAAGGATAGAATAACAGTTAATACGGGAAAAGGCAGAGAACAAGATTTGCCTTCTAGATTTAGGTTACAAAGCATTTCTGCTCTATCCTGCTGCTTCCATCAAAAACAAGCATTCCTGGAAATTGATTCTAGAGTATCTCAGAAGGAAAAAAGAATAAGAGAGGGGTTGGAATAGAAAAAGCCATTTCTAGGAAAGGGGCAATACAAACGAATCCAGAGAGTAACAAAGAGGGGGTAGTAAGATGTGGTAGAAAAAGAACTGGATTTGCACTCAGATGATCTGGTCTTAAATACCATCAGTGCTGTATACCAACTGTGAGACCTGAGGCAAGGGATGCGGTGGATAGAGATCCAAATTTGGAATCAGGGGCAGAGTCCTAACTAGCAATTACTGCAAAATATTCTAAAGTTTGATGATGATGTTTTTTGGAGAATTAAGCTTAGAGTTTCTTTCTCTTGGTTTTCTGTGAAATCTCTTGATCTCTTGTGGCAGAATAGGAATTTGCAGATGTTTACTTGTGCAAAGAAAGGTTGAACAAAAAGGTCTCTTTCAATTTCAAATATGAAATAACCTCTGACCAGACTTCCAGAATTCACTAATTTGTCCTTCTATGTTGTATAATATCCAAGTGGTAAACCACTTAGTAATACCTGTTGTACAAGGTCCAATTGTTGAGCTAGTTTCCAGACAAAGAACTCAGTTTCACATAAAAAAGTATTGCTCTGGACTAGTTCATTGAGGGTCCTATCCATATCAAATCCATGATGCTGGAGTTTCCCATATAGCCAGTTGTTCATTAGAGATGTTATTAAGTTTCCTCCCTGCCCCTACTCTCATTAGAAGCATTAGCTTATTCTCACTTATCTTTTCTATCAGTTTAATAAAATTATTTTTGCTACTACATTGTGACTCCCATTCCTTAGTATTCTGCACATGAAGGTCAACAGTTGTACTCTGACATCTGCCTCAAACATGTCTGGGAAATTACCTGATTTCCTGAAATTTAATATGCAGGCTTTTTGAAAAAATATCTACTTTTATGAATGAATGAATGAAAAAGCATTTATTAGTTGCTTTTGATATATCTCTATCTATCTACATATACACATACATACACACACACAGTACTGTGCTAAGCACTGGGGATGCAAAAAGAAAAGCAAGAAAGTGTCAGCTCTCAAAAAGCTCACATTCTAATGGGGGAAACATCACATATGGAGGGTTTCAGTTATGAGTCAAAAGGAAAGGTCCCATGGTCCTTAAGGTACAACAACAACAAAGTAGATGGCAATGTCTCTTCTTTACTGTCATTTTTACTTATAAAATCATATCTATATTCAATTTTAAACCATTTGAGAGTGCCAGGACTTCAATGGCAAGAATATTTTTCTATGGATCTTCATTGGCATTGGCTACAACACCTACAGGAACTGTGACCAGGCTATATCTCTATGGGGTTGCTTCCTATGATGATGGCTAAAGGCACTGGGCTAAAAGCACTGCTAATCCCAGAGCTCTTGTGTTTAGGTCTTTGTTATGGGTTAGAGGAGATGATCAGGATTGTGGTTTTACTTGTCTACTGTCTCTCCTTCAGGATCTCTTGCTAGGCTGGCTTGCCTATGGGTGGAAGATGGTTGGCAGTTGGTGGGTATAGCTGCTTCTTCTCCATAGGAGTTATTTCCCTGGGTAATGTCTGTGAAGTCTCGACGTGGAGTGTGTGGGGCTGCCACTCCTGGGCTATTGTGACCATCTGCTTGATGGCGGCAGTCTGTAGCTATTGTATTCAGCAATAAGGAAGGTGGACCTCTTCTCCACAATGATTTCTCCCCCTCAATGATGGCTGCAGGCTTGAAGCAGATCTGGTGGTTTGGTGAGGGGGCACTGACATTCACAAGAATCTTGGGTTCAGGGCATTGGGCTTTCTCCATTGTGGTCTGAAGGGAAAAGTTGGTTAAGGTGGTAGTGCTCTGACTTTCCTGACATGTTTCCTCTAATCTACCCCTCAGCATGCCCTTCTGCTTCCGCTATGGTGAAAAACTACAATCCTTCAGTTATCTATTTGCATCATATCTTTGATTTGCATATTCTTTTTAAATTTTTTTACTAATTTAGTTTGATTTATCAACAATCACTTCCATAAGCTTTTGAGTTTGATTCGCATATTCTTGTTCTGTAGAACTCTCATTTATGCTTCCAAATTTTTTTTTAGTGTTGTTGAATTAATTTTCTTTCTGCATCTACACTTTTGTAGTACTTTTGAAAAAAATTTACAGTCTACTATTTTGGAGAGTATCTCTGTTTTATTTTTTTTTTCTAAATTATGTAATCCTTTGTTAGCCTTGTTAATTTCTTCCTTGAAAGTCTTAAATTTGTTCCCTCTTACTTGTTCATATTTGTTCTCCCACATTTAGAATGGGAATTTCTTGACAGTTGAGATGATCTCCCTTTCCTATTAGTATCCCCAGAACTTGGGGTTCTGTGCTTGTGCTTAGTGCTCAGTGCTTACCAAACAGTAAATCCTTAATAAATACTTTGATTCATTCATATGTTATTTTCACTTAATTCCTTGATTTCTTTTTAGAACTGTTCTAGAGGTTCTCAATATTTAAGGGAGAATATCAAAATTTGCTGTAATACTTTCATCTTCTCTAAGAGATTCTGACTCAGTTTCCTTTGGTGTGAAAGATTTGTTCATCAGGGTGACTTTTCTTCTATTGTTGTTGTTTTAGTTTATCCTCTTCATTCTTTGTCTTTCTCCATAATTGCTATTTTGTCCATCTTATTCTTGCAGTAAGAATGCTTCTTACCATCAGACCTTTCCCTTTTGTAGGCTCAGTCTTTGTTCTCCTCCAGGTCTAGCTGCCTGTTCTATTTTCTCTTAGATGATAGATATGTTGGAAGAGATCTGTGGTCTTCAGAGTGTTAAGGGAAATAGTTGGGGCATCATTATAGGGGAATACTGAGTGGCCATTGTGGTTGGGCCTCTTCTCTATCTCCTCATGTCCCACTCTTCTGGGCTATACCCTCCTTTCTGCAAGTGACTTTCTTCAGTCACCAGGCTGAGGGGGAGGAGGACAGGTCATGAAGAAGGCAGGGAAAGGTTCCCCTCCTCAGCGCTAAGGCAAAACCAGAGAAATTTTGCTATTTAATAGTTCTCATCTCTACATTTCTCATATTCCTTTTTCTACCTGTTTATTGCTGCTCTATAACATTAAATACTCAGAGCAGACAAACTCCTAACTCCTGGGCAACTTTCTTTGATGATCTTCAGCCATGGGATTCACACTCCTGTAAAGTCCATTCCCTCAGGGTTGGTCTGATTCATGGAACTCAGCCTATCCAGGAAATAAATGTTTTTTCCATCTCCTACTGCCAAGGGGCTAACTTCAAAGTCAGTGCCTGAAACTAGTGCTGCCACAAGATATGTTGGGATGTCCTCAGCCAGTTTGTGGGCTGAGGGAAGGGAGAGGCAGGGGAGGGAGCAAAATGCTAGTCAGCTGGTTTTAGTTAATTTTTCTAGAAGAATTATTCTGTGGTGGCTTATTTTCAATTTTCCTTTTTGTCATTGATTTTATTGCTCCATATTGTGGGGCATTTTTCTTGTTTATTTGGGGCTTCATTAGCATTGAAGGCTATGCTTTTGGCTACTTTTCATTTCATCATCTTCCCCCCTTGCAGGTATTTGTGAACTTTTTTGTGTGCCCTGTAATCTTTGGTCAATGTGGTAAAGACTAAGGACCCCTTCTCAGAAGAATGTTGTTAAATACATAAAATGGAGCACATAGAACTACAAAGGAAACTAATTATATTGAAATACAGCGAAGTGGCACAGTGGGTAGAGTGCTGGCCTGAAGTCGGGAAGTTCAGATCTGGCCTCAGACACTCACTGGCCTGAGCAAGTCATTTAATTCTGTTTGCCTCAGTTTCTTCATCTGTAAAATGAGCTGGTGAAGGAAATGGCAAACCACTTCGGTATCTTTAACGAGAAAACCCCAAATGGGGTCACAAAGAGTTGGGACACCACTGAAATGACTGAACAACAGTTATTAAAATATTTTTTTTGAAAAGTTCACAAAGACGAGGTTAAGAATACCATGCAAAGAGGAAAAACATGACGAGAATCAGTAGAAAACTGGATTTGAATCTCACCTTTAACATTTATTATCTGTGTCATCATGGGGAAATAATTTACTCTCTTAACCTCACTTTCATCATCCATAAAATGGGCATAATACCTGTAGTAGCTATGTCACAGAGTTGCTATGCTATATAAATCATATAGTGTATGTGAAGCTATGGCACTAAATAAATGTTGGTTATAGTTATTATTGTAGCCCTCACTATGGGAGATTCATCCAACTTGTACTAGTGCTTTGATCCAGGTCTCCTGAGAGTGGCTGCTATTTCCAGGTTCTAGGGTATCCCGTAGATCTATGAGCCTAAACTATAACCTATAAGCCTCACCTTGTGAGCTTACATTTAACAATCACAATAGACACAATTAACTCAAACCAAAGTCATTTTCCTAAGATGGCACAGTAATAATTGGAGTACCTTTGAAAAGCCAGAGTGCATTCCACAACAAATACATACACCTCTGGGTTCTTTTAACATAGCACCTGTAGGAGTACAATATACTTAGAATATACAGGAATAGTGAGAAACACATGTAGGTAATGTGTGTCTTAGAAAAGTCGTGCCTCAGGTACTAACCAGACCTTTCTGTCCTCATGTAGTGTTCACACTCCTCCCCTCCCTCTATTGGAACAAGACACTCGGATGGGCTCACAGGCTGTTTCTCTCCATGTTTCCACTCTCGATTTCCAAAGCTAGTTCTCTCTTGGGTCCATAGGCATCTCTCTCCTTCGCTGCCAAAGGTCCCTCTCTTTGCAGCTACTCTGTGCACATGTCTCTCTGGAGACTGTGCCTGGTCCCTGCTGGCACCAGTTGGTGTCTTCGACTTGGCAAGCAGCTCCACTGCCATGTCTGATGGGGGTAGGGGAGGGATGGGAAGGGAGGAAATCCCTCCTCTCCTCCAACCCTAGTTGGAGGCTTAGGTTGGTATATATAAATCTCTACAAGTTGCTTCTGGCTTCAGCTGATTAAAGAACTCAGTAAGCTAGGTTTTTAAAGTTGGTCTCATGTCTGAGAGACAGATGGGACAGAAATAAGGGTGGGAGCTGTGTCACATGAATGGATCATCATGTGTGTAAAGCTTACTAGCTCCTATAGAAATCATAGAAATTCTCATAGAAATGAGAATTTATAGAAATCAAACTTGTGACTTTAACCTCCTAGAACCATCTTCTAAGTGCCTAGGCTAAACAACCAGTGGACTTCATTTCCTGCATGTGAATCAGGCCCCAAAGGCTCCATCTGCCAGAGACAACTAAGTCCAAAAGAAAGGGGATCACTCTGTGGGAGCTCCATCATGCAGGCAAGGTATCTTTAGCCATTCAAAGAGCAGAGAAGCAGGAAAGACAGTTACTTAATGTCTTATATGTGTGTTCCTTCCTTTGTCTCTTGGCATTCTGGGAATAAATGCCACAGGACCAAAGGTTCAAGTCATGAGTGAACCTCATTTGCCTTCTCTGTCAGTAAAAAGAACTTGGGTGAGGCCAGAAGTGTAAGTATGTGGACTGCTGAGGCTGATTTTTATCTCCCCTTCTTATAGAACGTAGCTTCAGGTAGAGGATGGGGGTAATTATTTCCTTATGACTGTTTGTAGATATAATTGTGTCCTCAGTGCTCACGAATTTATATTCGGAAAATAATTGCTGTTGGATTAACTGCATTGACAATCTTTTAATTCCACTATCACTGCTGTTTGCATTTTAGCTCAGCTGCCTCTCTGACAATCTGACGGGTATGGTGCATGTGCTCTTCAACTCAATTAGTGTCTTGCTAACAATCAAATTATCTTTAATATGATATAATTACTTTTTTATTAAGCTAAACTGGGGATCCTGAGTTAGGAAAGTCTGCTCCAGCTCTGAGAAGTGATTTATAGAAACACATACAGGCATAATACACAAATGGAGCACATGCTTCTCTAAGGAGTGGAAAATACCTTTGGAAGGGTTAGAAAAACCCAAATTAGTCCATATAGAGCTTCCAGTACCACCAGATCTGGGTCTAAGCTCATCAACTACAGGAAGCCTTCCTTGATTAATTCCACTTGACTAGACTCCTACAACCTCCCCCTCCCTCTACACCACAAACACGCACATAATAAATCCATGGTACATCATGGCATATTTATTAACATTTTTTATTCCCTAAGATGCTCTATAGCAGGGCTTCTTAAACTGGGTTCTATGAACTTTAATAGGTAGATGGATAGATAGATAAGTGTCTTTATAATTCCTTTGTAATCCTAAATATTTTGTTTTATGCATAGATTACACCAAAATGCTGGAAAGGCTTATGACATCAAAAATGTTAAGAAATACTGTTTTATAGCTTGTTGTCAGTATTCCCAACTGGATTGTGAACTTCAAGAGGATGAGGCCATACTTTCTGTTTCTAGGGCCTTTGTTGCCAACATAGGGCTGGACAACACATTAAGTGCTTATGAGAGTTTCACCTTGCACCAAAGAAAATTGCCTAGCATGTGTCCCATCACAGCAAAAACACACCCCTGGTTGTGTGTGTGGCAATGAATTATATACTCTGGGATCTGGAGTATCTGTAAGGGGACATTTTACTCAATACTTTAGATCTGGTGATTTTTTTTGTCCTTAAAATCCAGAAGCTAAGTGTGTTCCTCTGAGATGGTCTGATCCTGAATGCTTCAAGCCCACAATGATTTCTACTTGAGAGATGGGAGATTTGAGTTCTAATTCTAACCTACATATGAGATATTGGACGAGTCTCCATCTCTCTTTGGATTTCTGATTCCTCAATTGTGTGATGAGGATATGAGTTAGATGTTCCCTAAGGTCCCTGCTAGCTTTAATGCTCTATGATTTTCTAATTTCTTTTGCACTGGTAATTGTTTTCTTTTTTTCTTTGTTTGTTTGTTTGTTTTGTAAATCATAGCATGCTGACTTCTCTAATTGAGTCCTTCGACATGTGTCTCATCTACTCAACCAGATCCACATTCCTTTGAGGTCAGAAATTATTATATTTTCTTTTTTGGGGTTTTTGTTTCATCTTTTTTTTTTGTAATTTTTGTTTATTTTTTCATTTTCAACATTTACTTCCACAAGATTTTGAGTTCCAAATTTTCACCCCATCTCGCCCCACCCCCCACCCCAAGATGGCATGCATTCTAAATACCCCTTCCCCTAGTCTGCCTTCCCTTCTATCTCTCCCCCCCCTTCTCTTACCACTTCCCTTTCAATTTTCCTGTAGGGCAGGATGGATTTCTGTACCCCATTTCCTGTATTTCTTATTTCCCAGTTGCATGTGAAAACATTTTTCTTAAACATGTGTTTTTAAAACTTTGGGTTCTAAATTTTCTCCCTTCCTCCCTCCCTACCCACCCTCATTGATAAGGCAAGCAAGTAAAGATAGGTTATATATGTGCAGGTATGCAAAACACTTCCAGAGCAGACATGCTGTGAAAAACTAACTCTATTTCGCTTAATCCTATCCTGCCCACCCATTTATTCTGTTCTTTCTTTTGACTCTGTCCCTCCTCAGAAGTATTTGCTTCTATTATTCCCTTTTCCAATCTGCCCTCCTCTCTATCATCCCCCTACTCTCTTGTCCCCTTCCCCCCCTATTTTCCTGTAGGGTAAGACAGATTTCCACACCCAATTGAGTGTGTATGTTATTCCCTCCTGAAGTCAAATCCTTTGAGAATAAGATTCACTCATTCCCTCTCACCTTCCCCCGTTTCCCCTCCACTGTAAGAGCCTTTTCTTTTCTGTTTTTTTTTTTTTGAGGGATAATTTACCCCATTCTACCTCTCCCTTTCTCCTTCTCTTAGTATATTCCTCTCTCACCCCTTAATTTTATTCTCCAGATATGACCCCTTCATTTTCAACTCACCCTGTGTCCTCTATCTATATCTATATATACATACATATAATTTTTTCCCCTCCAACTACCCTAATACTGACAAAGGTCTTATGAGTTACAAATATCATCTTTCCATGCAGGAATGTAAACAGTTCAACCTTAATAAGTCTCTTATGATTTTCTCTTTCCTGTTTACCTCTTCATGTTCCACTCGAGTCTTATATTTGAAAATCAAATTTTCTATTCAACTCTGGTCTTTTCATCAAGAATGCTTGAAAGTCCTCTATTTCACTGAATGACCATTTTTTCCCCTGAAGGATTATACTCAGTTTTGCTGGGTAGGTGATTCTTGGTTATAATCCTATCTCCTTTGCTCTCTGGAATATTATATTCCATGTCCTGCGGTCTCTTAACGTAGAAGCTGCTAAATCTTGTGTTATCCTGATTGTGTTTCCACAATACTTGAATTGTTTCTTTCTGGCTGCTTGTAATATTTTCTCCTTGACCTGGGAACTCTGGAATTTGGCTACAATATTCCTAGAAGTTTTCCTTTGGGGATCTCTTTCAGGAGGAGATCAGGGGATTCTTTCAATTTCAATTTTGCCCTCTGGTTCTAAAATATCAGGGCAGTTTTCCTTGATAATTTTTTGAAAGATGATGTCTAGGTTCTTTTTTTGATCATGGCTTTCAGATAGTCCAATAATTTTTAAATTCTCCCTCCTGGATCTATTTTCCAGGTAAGTTGTTTTTCCAATGAGATATTTCACATTCTTTTCTAATTTTTCATGCTTTTGGATTTGTTTTACAGTGTCTTGATTTCTCATAAAGTCAGTAGCTTCCAATTGCTCTATTCTAATTTTTAAGGAAGTATTTTCTTCAGTAATCTTTTGGACTTCCTTTTCCATTTGTCCAATTTTGCTTTTTAGGGCATTCTTCTCCTCATTGGCTTTTTGGACCTCTTTTGCCATTTGGGTTAGGCTATTTTTTAAGGCATTATTTTCTTCAGTATTTTTTGGGTCTCCTTTAGCAAGCTGTTGACTTGTTTTTCATGATTTTCTTGCATCACGCTCAATTTTTCCTCTACTTCTCTTACTTGCTTCTCAAAAATCCCTTTTGAGCTCTTCCAAGGCCTGGGACTGATCATATTTTTCTTGGAGGCTTTGGATGTAGGATCTTTGGCTTCGTTGTCTTCTTCTGGTTGTATGTTTTGATCTTGTTTGTCACCAAAGTAAAACAATATAGTCTGACTCTTTTTCTGCTGCTTACTCATGATCCCAGCCAATTACTTGAGTTTTAAACTCTTTGTTAAGGTAAAAGTCTGCTTCCAATGTGAAGAGTGTACTGTCCCAAGCCTTGGAGGTTTGTACAGCTGTTTTCAGAGGTACTTCTAGGGACCTGTAAATTTTAAGTTCTTCCAAGGTGGTATGATAAGGGGCGAGATGTTTCCTCTCCATCACCACAACAAGCTCCACTGCACCAGTGCTCCTCCTCGCCCCAGGACTGCCCCTCAGAACTGTGACCCAGATCCAAGCACCAGTAAAGCAAGAGATTCCTGCCTTAGCACTGACAAAGAGATCCCTGCAATCCCCCTCTGATCAGCCACTCGATTCCCTTTCTGTCTGTGGGCTGGAAGCTCAGGAAAAAGTCACAGCCCCAGTCCATGCTCGAGACTAGCTCCTCTCTCACCGCAGTCACAAACTTTTCCGACTGGCCTTCTAAGTTGTCTTTGGCATTCAGGGGTTGAGAAGTCTGGAAACCACCACAGCTGCCTATGATTCAGTCCTCTGAGGCCTGCTCGAGGGTCGCTGTGGCCTGCGCGCCCACACCATGCCACACTGCACTCCTCTCCCCACCCAGCGCGATATAACTTTCTGATCAACCATCCATGCTGTCTTTGGCTAGAAATTTGTTTCACTCTGTCTTTTTGTGGGTTCTGCTGCTTTAGAATTTGTTTAGAGCCATTTTTTTTAGGTATTTGGAGGACTTTGGGAGAGAGCTCAAGACAGTCACTGCTTTCCCTCCACCATCTTGGCTCCACCCCTCTGAGGTCAGAAATTATGCTGATGCCTTTCCTAACATGCTTCACACAGCTAGGCACAGAAACAGTAGACACTCGTTAAATAACTCTTAGCCAATCGAGTTTGATCATCTCTAACCACATTTATGGACTGGTAAATAATAATAAAAGGAGTGCTTTTTGTTATCTTACATCCCCATCATTTTCCAACCCCAATCTCTCCAGAACCTTCCCTTGCAACAAAGTAAAATGGTCAAACAGAGAAAATAGATACATTCATCTTGTCACACAGTGTATATAACATTCCTCACCCATAATCCACTAAAATGAAATCTTGCCATCTTTCCTCTGAAATCAAGATCAGTCACTGTTGTTGTTATTGTTCAGTTGTTTTTCAGTCACATCCAACTCTTTGTGGCCCCATTTGGGATTTTCTTGACAGAGATACTGGAGTGGTTTGCCATTTCCTTCTCTAGCTCACTTTACAGATGAGGAAATTGAGGCAAACAGGGTTAAGTGAATTGTCCAGGGTCACACAACTAGTAAGTGTCTGAGGCTGGATTTGAACTCATGAAGAAGAGTCTTCCTGACTCCAGGCCCAGAACTCTATCCATTGTGTCACCTTGCTGCCCCAAGATCAGTCACTAAATTAATCTAAATTCTGAGGGCTCATAGTATATTCCTTTAAGGCTTTTAACCTACAAAGAGTAATCTATCTCAAGCTCGACTGAGTGTTGACTCTCTCTGAGACTTGCTTTATCCTACTCTAGAGTCACCATAGTATAATAAGTTAACAGAAACACTTTTTTTGTGGGAGTCAAAAGCTTCCTTTGACATTGTTACCTGAAGCAGAAGTGCACAGGAGCACCTGCTTCGGAGACAAAAGGCTCAGGTTCAAACCCAGTCCTTCTACTTACATATCACCAGCTGTCTCCTGTGGAAAGTGAGTGGGGCAGACATCTCTAAGCACTACTGAAACTCTAAAGCTTATTGACCTTCTGACACATCTAATAGGATAGCTTGACTAGCAACAACTAGGAAGGTGTGCTGCAGGGGCCAGGAATCTCTCTCTTTAGTTAGTGTTGGGCCCTCCGGCAAGTTTGTGGTCCCCATAAAGAAGATCCTCTTATCCAAGCTTCATCCAAGCCTGGTATTAATAAGGTACCCCAAGAACTTTTTTTTACTTTATCTGGGTCTTACTAGCAACACCCCCTCCTACATCTGGCATCAATCACCAGTTCTCAACCAAGCCCATTTTGGAGGTAAATAATTTTACCACCTGAACCCCAGCTTTGAGTGTGTTCCCACTCTTAATACTTCTCCTTCACCCTCAGGTTAGGGTGAGTTTCTTTCATGTGGGGACAAAGCTCTGTCTGTTTCTATTGCCATAGAATGTATTCTTATATTTTGTTTACCTGCTAGCTGTGTTGAATAACAGTAAAGCTTGTGATTGTATCATTGCCCTGAGCATCAAATTTCTAGAAACTCTGAACCCAGGTATTTACTTTAACCCAAGCCATCAGAGGCCAAATAAAGCGGGTCAACAGCCAGTAGTCATTCAATGAGATTTATTAAACACTCACTATGTGTCAGGCACTGTGTTAATAGAAGGGAAGGCAAAGAAAGCCTCCCCTGCCTCCCACCCAAAAAAACCCAAACAACTCTGTCCCTGACTTCAAGGAGCTTATTTATATTCTAATGGGGGAGATTAGGTATACATAGCTATGCACCGAAAAGCCATGGTTAAACTTTCCAAGTTTTCTAATTAAGTTGGTTAAGGAACAAGCAAAGTTAAGTCTAAAGTCAGGGGGAAAAAAGCTTATTATTAGAGCTGTCCATAGGGACTGAGGAATAGGCTGCCTAAGGAAGTAGAAGGTTCCCCTTAATTGGAAGTCTTTAAACAGAGGCTGGACAACCATTTGTCAAGTATTCATAATAATAATAGCTAACATTTATGTAGCACTTACCATGTACCAGATACTGTGCTAAGCACTTTATGATTATTATCTTATTTGATCCTTACAAGAACCCTATGAGGAAAGTGCTATTATTATCCCATTTAACGGAGAAGGAAACTGAGGCAAACAGAGGTTAGGTAACTTGTCCAGGGTCAAACATCTTGTAAGTGTCTGATTAGAACTCAGTTCTGCCTGACTACAAGCTCAGTGCTCTATCCACTAGGCCGGGGTGAGGAAACTGTGGCCTCCAGGCCACATGTGGACTTCTAGGTCCTGGGGTGCGGTCTTTTGATTGGGTCCAAGTTTTACAGAACAAATTCTTTCATTAAGGAGATTTGTTCTGTGAAGTTTAGATTCAGTTGAAGGGCTGCACTTGAGGATCTAGAGGCCCTCTAGGTCCACACGTGGCCTTGAGGCCGTAGTTTCCTGACCCCTGCACTAGGCTACCTGGCTGCCTTCCAGGCACAGAGGATAGTCAGGTAAGAGATGCACAGGTAGGAGATGGAGTATCATGTACACAGAAGAACAAAGAGGCCAGAGATGTTGAAATGTAAAGTATAAAGAATCCTGGAGGGCCCTAAGAGAGAAACAAGGGATTTTATATTTGATGCTGGGGGTAAGAGGGAAGTCTATATGGAATTTATATGAAGGTCGTCAATTGGGGAATGGCTGAACAAGCTGGGTTGTATGATTATGATGGAATACTACTGTGCTATTAGAAGCAATGAGCTCGATGATCTTAGAAAAACTTGGATAGACTTAGATGACATAATGAAGAGCGAAATGAGCAGAACCAAGAGAGCATTGTATACACAGCAATATTGTTTTAAGCACGATTTTGAGCAACTAAGTCATTTTAACTATTATAAGTACCCAAATTAAATACAAAGGACATGTGAAGGAAGACCCTATCTGCATCCAAAGAAAGAACTGATAAGTAGAAGTATGTATGGAATGATTTTACCTATGTACATATTTGTGTCTAATAGGGGAGAGAGAGGACAGAAGAAAGAAAGAAATTTACATGATAAATTTATTAAGGAATAGCAAGTTGTACATAATAGATTTGCAGTTTCATGTGCAATCATATTTTTATTATTCTACTATGTTATAGAAATACTTGCTTTATCTCATAAATTAAACATAAAATCATTTTTTAAAAAATCAACAATAGCATCTATCTCCCAGGGTTGTTGTGAGGATCAAATGAGATAACATTTGTAAAGTGCTTAGCACAGTGCTTGGCACATAGTACGTACTTTAAAAAAAAAACCGCTTGTTTGTTTATTCCCTTCTTTCCTTCTTTCTTTCCTTCCTTCCTTCCTTCCTAGAATGTTCTCTCTCTTTATCACCCCTTCAAGTGTCTAAGATTTCTTCAAGACTTAGCTTAAATTCTACCTTCTATAAGAAATCTTTCACCTTTCCCTTCAATTCCTTGCCTTTGAGATTTCCTACCATTTACCATGTGTGTATGTGTGTGTCCACACACACACACACACACACACACACACACACATATGTATAACTGGTTTTGTGTTGTTTTTTTCACTAGCATACCAGCTCCTTGAGAACAGGGGACTATGTTTTTTACTTTCTTTGTATCCTTATCACTTAACACAAAGTCTGGCACTCATTAAGTTCCTAATAAATGTTAACTAACTGACTGCCCAACTAAAATTCTGTGATTCTATGATTCTAGGGGCAGAAGCAGTAATTCTCATTTCTTTAAGTCCTCCTTGGGAATCCAAGGATCATTGAACCCCCTTTTCCAATCCCCACCCCCAAAAGGGAACATTTCAACTTGGGAGACAAATAACAGCAGTAATAGCAGCAGCAGTAGTAACAACATCAATTAGGCTTGTAAAGCATATTATCTACATAAATAGCTTGTAAGATACAGAGGAAACATCTTTCAGTAATAATGATAATAATAATACTCCATTACATGTGCAAAGTTCTCTGAGGTTTATAAATCACTTTCACAAAATCATCTGAAAGTGGAAGGCGAATGTTTACAGACTGCAAAGATTCTGAGCTTCTTCGGATTACCTGCGGGAACCCAAAGATAGTTGACAACAGGCCAGCTCTCTAGTAACACCTCCTGCATGCCAATGCAACAGCCCTCCAGGCTGCTTACAGCTAGTTGCTAGACAAATGGCAAATAGTATCACAGGGAAGTACTCGGATCCAGAGGCCAAAGCTGACGTCACCATGGAAATAAGCACAGAAGAAACAGATTTAGCCGAGAATGACCAAACATGAAAAAGCTTCCTACTACCATGGATGTGCATTTTAAATGAAAATTTAAATTCTTAAATAATATGAGATTCCTACCCCTTCACTTCCATTATTTCCACCTTTCTTTTTTTTCTTATGTCTTTTGAAGATACAGCATATCTGTTACAGGTTAGATTAGAATACTTTCATGGATTGGTGACCGCATTGATTTGGGGGTACTGCTACCTGTGATACGGATAATTAGCTTTCCACGCTTTCTCATCTTTTGAGAACTCTCATTCAGGTCCTCCTGTCAATTCTCTGAGGGAAGATCCTCTCAGTGATTTGGAGAACTTCTTAATCTCTTGACATTACATAAATATTAATGTAGTACCCAGGCTTTCCATCTGTTATCCTTTGCTCTTGTTACATATCTGTTCCATTTCCTCCTCAGGTTATTCATCTCTTTGATGATATCTTTTATGCTGCTTTGTAAGGCAATTCATCATCTAACATACTTCAGATACCATGTGTCTCCATACTGCATTTGGATAACGTGCAATTTTGATCCTTGGAGATTGTAGTGTATTGGCTGTTCCACTTAACCCCCTTCTTGCCTCATATTCAGTGTGGGGTGTTTGTGGTAAACATAATATGCAAAATGGGGGCTTAAGCCCCAGATTCCATGCAAACTTTTCTTTCAAACCAGACCATTATTTCAGTCAATACAGAAAAATAATGAATGAGGGAACAAATTGGGTAATAAAAACATTCTCAGTCCTCATGAAGAAATAAATTCAATCTTCTATAAGCTCCCAAGGAATTATAAGAGCCCATTAGGAGGGCTCTCCTAGAACCCTCAGTTTACTGAGGTTTGTATTGTAGGTTTGAGTGCTATTATCACATCATGATTTCTGTGATGGAAGAGAGCACACAGTCCAATCCATACCTGAATAAGAGATACTCTACAGCATCCTTAACAAGTGGTCATCCAGCCTGAAGAGCTCTGACATGAAGGAACATTTGCCCTGATGGGTACTAATTGTTACTACTGCTGCTGCTATGACTGCTATTATTTGTCTCCCAAGTTTGAAATGTTCCTTTTTGGGGGTGGGGATTGGGAAGGGGGTTCAATGCTCCTTGGATCCCCAAGGACGACTCAAAGAAATGAGAATTATTGCCTCTGCCCCTGGCAGAACCATAGAATCATAGAATTTTAGTTGCATTACTTTTTGGACAACTCAAATTCTTAGGAAGGTTTTCCTGACATCAGACCTAAATTTGCCCCCGTCACAACTTTAACTCATTGCTTTTAGTTCTGTCCTTCAAAGCTAAACAAAGTAAGTCTGATCCCTCTTTCAGTTTACTTCAAACACTTGAAAATAGCCATCATGTTACCCTAAGTCTTCTCTCATTCAAGCAGATTGTCCAAAGTTTCTTCAACCAAATCCTCACATGGTATAAAAAGGAAAATCCCTCACCATCCTGGTTTCCTTTGTCTGCATATTCTCCAGCTTATCAATAATGTCTTTCCTTAAATGTGGTTCCTAGAACTGAATATAATACTTCAGATGTGGTCTGACCAGGGCAGAGTACAGTACAACTATCACTTCCTCATTCCATGGGAGGGAGTGCAGCCTAAGATCATAACAGTGTTTTTTTTTTTTAACTGCCATATAACACTATTGACAAATATTGAGTTTATAATCCACTAAAAAACAAACAAAAACCTTTTTTTTTTCCAGATGCCATGTTAGTCCATTTTGTGGTTATAAAATTGAGAATCCATTGTACAGTGGAAAGAAACACATGGGACTGGGAATCAGAGGGTTCAAATCCAGGTTTTATTACTTGTTATTTATGTGACCTTGGGAAGGTCACTGAACTTCTCTGATCTTAGTTACCTCACATGTAAAATGGGGAAGTTGAACTAAATGACCTCTAAGGTCTCATCTCTGAAACTATCGAAGTGAGTTGATTTTTGCAACTGTGTATATTGTAAATATTTATTTCAATTTATTTATCTTATTAGATTTGTCCCAATGTCTTAGCCTAGCAAAATCTTTTTGAATCCAGATTCTGTTTTACTGGAAGCTATCCCTTCCATTTTGAGGTCATCTGAATCTCCATTCCCTTCCTAATCCAGTTCCTGGCACGTAATAGGCATTTACTAAATGCATGTTGATGAATTAATTGATTAATCAATAGGTTCCCCCCATCCCCCTTCAGTGAAGGCACTCATGAGGTACATTATCTGATCCTCATTTCCATCCACAGGGCAGGCTAGCTAGGATAGTTGAAGAGATAAGTTGCCTGATGCAGTTATGAGAAGTGGTATGTGCCTTCTAGGTGAGTCAGATCTTTACCCTCGTCTCCACCACTACCCTCAGACCTTGATGGTGATCCCCCCAGACCCTGAGGCCACAAGCCCCTAGAAGAGCAGCATCCTGCAGATTTTCTGCCATCAGCCCTTGTGGAGATGCAACCTGACCACAGCTCCTACCTGCTCCTCAGCCACAGCTACTGAAGATGCAGAAAAGAAAGTACTTATCACTAAAGTCTTTGGCACTTTTAAAATGCCACTTTTTTAAGTGGCCTCTTTTTTTTTTAAAGGCACTTTCAACAACAGAAATTGTTGATTTGTTTTGGCTATACTTAATGGTTACAAGAGAATTTTTTTTAGGGGAGGGATGTTTGGTTGGTAGTAAGAGTGTTAAAAAAAAAGAAAGAAAAAAACATCAGTCAAACATTTTAAACTGAACAGACAAGAGCAATGGAAAATTCAAAAAGGGGCATAGAACAGGCAGAACAGTTTGACTATTATTACATTAAACCTGGGACAGCTAGGTACAGCAGTGGATAGACAGAAGACAGAAAGACTCATCTTCCTGAGTTCAAATCTTCCTTCAGACACTTACTAGCTGTGTGACCCTGGGCAAGTCACTGAACCCAGTTTGCTTCAGCTTCCTTATCTGTAAAATGAGCCGGAGAAGGAAATGACAAACCACTTCAGTATCATTGCCACGAAAACCCCAAATGGGGCCACAAAGGGCTGGACGTGGCTGAACAACAACAAAAAATCTTTCCTGCTGGTAAGCTCACTGAGGAGCTTAATAAACCATGGGGTTTTTATTTTTCCTTGTAATACTAATGCTACTACTACTAATAATAATAATGACCACCACCATACCAACATCAACTCCCAGTCATGTAACAGTTGAGCTTTACAAAGTGACATCCTCACAATGACCATCAGTATTATCACCATCTTACATATGAAGAAAATGATCCTTGGAGAAAGTAAGTCACTTGCCAATGTGACTATTAGAACCACAAGTCTTCCATGACACCTCCCCCATTGCCTGTCACAGGGTCTTGTAAATAGTATCTTCTTAATATTTCAACTATTTTTTTTTATCTAAAAGTAAAACATAGTACAGTGAGAAGAGTGATGGTTTTGGAGACAGAGGCTCTGGGTTCAAATCCTCACTTTGCCCCTTTCTGCCAATGTGACCTTGAACAAGTAATTTTATCTCTTCGAGCCTCAATTTCTTCACTTGTAAAATGAGGGATTTAGATTACAGGACCTTTAAGAGCACTATGTCTATGATTCCACGAACATAGGGATTGTCAAGGGTCTGAGAAAGTAAACTGAAACTGCCTAACGGTTATCTAGTCCAGCCCCTTGTCTTCAGGCATAGTGCTATCTAAACCCTCTCATTTACTTCCTGGAGTTTTCCTGGAATGCTTCTATTACCCAATCCAAGATTTGATCTGCCTGATTATCAAAAAGTTGTTCATTAAGTCTGGCTGGATTCCAAGGAGATTCATTCATAACTTTCCCTACCCATCAGCAGCATCCCTTGGTATCCTTTGCACAGGGCTCTTCCCACCTGCATACTGTGACCCATCTGTCCTCCATCCAAGCAGAATTGTCACTACATTAGGGAAGGCTTTTTTTTTTTTTCAGTGAAGAATTCTGATTTTTGGAAGTAAGAACTTTAGGAGAACAGGATCCTAGGGTCAGTCCTACAGTGGAAAAGCCAGAGCTCCCAAGTTAATGGTTTCCAAAAATTTATGTCATTTCTCTCCAAAGTCTCTGATTGGAGGTTGCTGCTAAAAATAGTGACCCACTTACATACTGCAAGTAGCACCTGAAAAAGTCCCAGTTGGACTTTGCTGGCTATTTTATTTAAGCCTCACTCTGAAAGCATCATTAACATACCAATCACTCTTATCACAGGCTCCTGGTGTCAGAATGACTGAAAACAAAAGGAGTTGGTCTTGAAGTGTAGTTGGGTTTATCAGAGAATTCAGACAGTATTCCTCATGCTCCATCTCAGAGTGTGTCGGGTAGTTAATTAACAAATTATCAGCAGCCCTAGAGACGTGAACCAAATAAACCCCAGGGAAGAGCTGGGCTGGAGAAGGACTGAATTCAGCATATGGTACAGCTGGCTGCCTTCCTCCAAGGTCTATAGTAGAGTCACAGCCTCCAGGACAAGGATATTAAACCCCAAAAAGAGGGAGAGTGTTGGGGAGGTGGGGAAGATAAAGAACAATGGACTTGGAGCCAGGGGAGGTAGTAAGAATCTTGGAAGTAGCTAAGACATTCAAGTCTCTAACCTTGTCTCCTTCATCCGCAAAATGGGGATGGAGGCAGGAGCTAGAGAGCAGGCTTCAAAATCTTGCTTCTGAAACATATTGGCTGTGTTACCCTGGGCAAGTCATGTTACCCCTTCAGCACCCCAGAAGACTTCTTAAAAACTACAAGTTTTAATAGTTGTTGCTCTGTGTTGGTAGCAGGAAATCCCTCATAAAGATTTTCTTTGTTTATGAAGCTACTCTGATGAAATCACAGGTCAGGACCTTATGTGCCAGCCACATAAGAGGCATTTAATAAATGCTTACTGATTGATTGAAGGCAAAATTATAGGAACTGGCAATATAAAGAGAAAAACTAGGCAATAGGCCCTATCCTCTGACAGCTTAAGTTGTACTGGGAATTTATGGCATTTACATATAAGGTAGTGGGGGGAAAGAGAGATGAGACACAGAGACAGAGATAGAAAGAGAGAGAGACAAAGGCAGAGATAGGGAGAGAGACAGAAACAGGCAAAGAGACAGAAATACAAAGAGAGATAGAAAGATAGACATGTAGAGAAATGGAGAGACAGAAAGAGATAGAGAGAGACAGAAAGAGAGATGAGACAGAGAGACATAGAGATAGAGACAGAAAGAGACAGAGATAGGCAGTGAGAGAGACATAGAGAGAGATAGCTAGAAAGACAAAGAGAGAATGAGACAGGCAGGGAGAGAGAGAGAGAAAAAGAGAGAGAGAGAGAGAGAGAGAGAGAGAGAGAGAGAGAGAGAGAGAAAGAGAGAGAAACTAATTAACGGGGGAGGGTAGAGAGAGGAGGCACAGAGGAGATGGTATTTGACCTGAGCCCTGAAGGAAGATAATGATTTAGAAAGACACAGGTGAAGGGAGATTGCATCCCAGACCTGGGAGGCAGCTTGTAATGTGAAAGAAGTGGGAAGATGTCGTGTCACAGCTAGAATGTCTAGTTCATTGAAGGGAAATAATGAGCAGCAAGTTTGGAAAGACAAGTTGGAACTGTATTGTGGAGAACCCTAAGTGCCTGACTGAGGGGTTTTCATCTTACTCTACAGGCAATAGGAAGTCCCTAAAGGTTTGCAAGTATGGGAATGATACGATCAGATTGGTGCTTTGGGAAGGTTATTCTCCTTTCTCTAGGAGTGTGGTTTGGAGAGCAGAGACTAGAGGCAAGGAGACCAATTATGAAGCCATTGCAGTAGGCCAGGGGATAACCCATCAGTTTGACAAAAATGACCAAAGAAGGATAATGACAATTGTTGAAAAGGCTATAGTGAAAGAGTCACATGAATGTACTATCGGGGAAGGTGTGAATCGGTCCAGACATTCGGGAAAGCAATTGAAAACTACACTCCAAAAGTCACTATATTGTGCAGACCCATTGACGCAAGGTACCATTATTAAGTCTATACCTCAAAAGACATCAAATAAAGAAGAAAAAGACCCATATCCTGAGGACCAGTGATGACATTTGCCACCCTCAAAAGATGTATATCGAGACATGGATTTTCAGGCGTAACCAATGTGCCAATTTGTTTTGATTGACTATGAATACTGGAGACAAAAGTTTTGTTTTACCTTCTCAAATTTGAGAGGGCAGGGAGTTAAGTTATAAGAGGGGGCATCGCAATAGACTTGCCAAAGTGGAAGAAAAAAGAAAAGTAAGAAAAGGTCATTGAAGCTTTAAAAAGCAAAACATACACAGAAGGAATTGACAGGTTGTGAACTATACTGTTAGAGGGAGTGCCCATGATAACAAACTAAAACAATAGTTGGCAAACTATGGTCTACAAGTCAAATCCTGCCTGCAGCCTGTTTTTGTATAGACCTGGGAGCTAGGAATATATATATTTTTATTTTTAAATTTTATATTTAAAAATGTAAAAATTATTCTTAGCTTGCTGGTCCATACTAAAAAAGGCAGCAGGCAAGATATGGCTGGTAGTTTGTAGTTTACTGAACCTTGAATTATAATTGTCCTTGAAGTTATCAAAGTCAAGCTAAGTCAATTAGCATTTATTAAGCACCGATTTTGTGCAGGGTACTACACTGAAGGCATAGGAGATTAAAAAAAAAAAAGGCAAAAAACACACCCTGATCTCCAGGAGCTTACATTCTAATGGGGGAGACAAAGTAACTATCCTCAGTACTTCACACATTGCCCTGCATACAATAAGCACTTAAGTGCTTAATTAAAAAAAAAGTCTGTGGAGTCATTCCTACATATGCCATAGTGCCCTACAAGAATATGAGCTTTATAAGAATAAGAATCATGTCTGATCTAACTTTGCAGCTCTCCAGGACTGAGGACAGTGCTCTGCACAAAGTAGGGTGTGCACAATTCAGTCAATCAATAAGGACTTATCATTAAGGCACTGTGCTAAACACCGAGGATACGAAAAAGGGGACAAAAACAGTTACTACTGTCAAGGATCTCACTGTCTACCGGAGGGAGACAATAAAAAAACAGCCATGTATAAACAAGATATACGTATGAAGACTATATATTCAGAGATCATTTCTTTAGGATGTTAGGTACATAATATAGGGTAACAAATAACTATAGCAATCTAGTGTTTGATAAACCCAAAGATCCAAGCTTTGGGGGTAAAAACTCACAATTTGAAAAAAAAATTGCTGAAAAAACCAGAAATCGGTTTGGCATAAACTAGGTATAGACCAACATTTCACGTAGTATATATCAAGATAAGGTCATAATGGATAAATAATTTAAATATAAAGGATGATGTCATAAGTAAATTAGGGAAGCATGGAAAAATGTACCTGTTTGATGCATGGGTAAGAGAAGAGTTGACAACAAAACAAAAGGATAGAGAGGATTATAGGTAGTAAAATGGATAATTTAGATTACATAAAATTGAAAAGCTTTTGCACAAACAAAACTAATGCAGCTTGTTGGTGGAGTTGTGAGCTGATCCAACCATTCTGGAGAACAATTTGAAACTATGCCCCAAAGGCTATAAAACTGTGTACCCAATGATTGAACAATACCATTTCTAGGTCTGTATCTCAAGGACATCATAAAAAAAGGGGAAAGGACCCACATGCACAAAAATATTTATAGCAGCTCTTTTTGTGGTGGCAAAGAATTGGAAATTGAGGGGATGCCCATCAATTAGGGAATGGCTCTGTAAGTTGTGGCATATGAATGTAATGGAATACTATTTTGCTATAAGAAATGATGAGCTGGGTGGTTTCAGAAGATCCTGGGAAGACTTACATGAACTCATGCAAAGTGAAGTGAGCAGAACCAGGAGATCACTGTACACAGTAACAGCATTATTGTAAGGATGATCAGCCAAAGACTTAGCTATTCTCATCAAGTTAATGATTTCAAATAATTCCAAATGACCCATGCTGAAAAATGTTATCCACCTCTAAAAGGAGAACTGAGGAATTCTGAATGAAGATAGAAGTATATTTTTTAACTTCCTCTATTTTTCTTTTGTCTGTGCTTTCTTTTGTAATATGGCAAATATGAAAATGTGTTTTGCATGATGTCACATGTATAATTTATACCAAATTGCTTGCCTTCTCAAGGAAGGGGATGGGGTAGGAGGGAGGGAGAGAATTTGGAACTCAAAGTGTTAAAAAATGAACGTTAAATATTTTTACATGTAATTGAAAGATATTGATAAAATAAAAAATGTATTTAAAAAAACAAGATATGTACAGGGTAAATTAGAGATAATCAACAGTGGGAAGCACTAATACTGTGTGGACACATCACATTCTCCTTTACACCATCCTTACTATCCCTAGTAATACTTATAGTCAGTAAGTTCAGCTTCATATCTAACTTAAGTAATTCAAATCTATTGCAGCTCTCTTAGATAAAATGGGGAATGATTGCTTATCTCTCTCACTTTATTGGTTTCTTCTTTTGTGCACATGTAAGAAAGGCAAAGGGGTGTGGAAATATTTAGAGGCAAGGTGGTTCCCTGTTTGGGAAATAAAATGTATGCACTTAGTACCTAGGGAAATCTCATAGGCTGCCTGTCACTCATTCTTAAGTCTCATTAGTCAACTAAATGATTGATGGCCTGAGTTGAAGTGGGTTATTAATTATCTAGAAATAGCATGAAGGGGTTAATGTGTTGATGGTTTAGATTCACATTTTCTGGGACTGAGGAATTGTTTCTGCCGTACCCTGGGAAGGTAATGTTTGTTTTCCCATCATCGTGTTTCCAAGAAAGTGCTTATGAAAGAATTCCCTCCACTTTCATTTCATCTACCTTCCTGATTTCTACCAGTTAACTAGAGATAGGAATGAATTCACCACCACCCCCATACCCATCCCCTCTACCCCTATAAATAATTCATTAATCAGAAGGTACTACCAGAAAATCCTTGCAAATATCTGTCTCTACATTTGAGTTTCTAGCAGCTTCTTCCAAGTGGCTTTCTGGCAAACGGAAGTAATCATCATGTTCTCCAGCACTGTCATTTATGAAAAATCTGGATCCTCCAAACTACATCCTTTTTCCTCAGAAACCTGTGTTTTCCTGACCCTTTCTTTAGTAGGGGCACAAAAACTTCAAGAATTTTGCATGTTTTCCCCTTTCTCTTCACTGCTCCCAAGTAGATAGTGACATTTGTTATTCTCATACATACAAAGTTGGGCAGGATTCAATTTAACTAAATTTAACAAGCGTTTATGGGGGACCTATTATGAACCAAGCACACTCCTAAGTACTGAAAAATACTGAGGATAAAAGCAAAAATGAAAACAGACCTGACCTCAAGAAGTTGACATCCTAGTAGGAAAATAGGCAGGCATTTATGTATAACTTCATAAACAAGCAAGAACAAAATATAGAGATTCCTTGGGATAAGACTTGTGGTTTCATTGGACTAGAGAAATCCTAGGTGAGGGAACTCCCTCTATTAATGCAGGCCAGCACTATCCCTCCCACAAAGTTGCCTAGAGCACAGAGTGTCATGATGAGAGCCCACGATATGCTTGGGATCACACAGCCATTATGTGTCAGAGGCAGTCCTTAAACCCAGAATTTTTTGGCTTCGAGGACAATTCTGTATCCTCTGTAAATAGGTAGATGTAGAGTGTTGTATATGGGGAAAAACAAGTCTGTTTCACTCTCCCTCACTAACTTTACTGCTATTTAAAAAGCGGAGGAGTGTAGTTCACAGTGGAACTACACTCAGAACAGTTCTGGAAAAAGCCTTAAATATTCTGATTGACTTTGACTTGGCTATAGAGTATACATATGGAGGGCTGGCAGGTAGTAAGTCTGAAAAGGTAGGCAGAGGAGGTATAGGAGAGGACTTTGAATACAATTCCAAAAATTTTTAATATGTACTCAAAATGGGCTGCTCACTGATTCTTGAAGACACACATCTTAACCTTTGGGTCATGTTCTTCCTGGATTCTAAAAAACTATCCTATCCTATCCCCACTCCTATCTCTATCTGTTGAAATCTTACCCATTTTTCTCAGTCAAAGTCAAATGCCATATTTTGTATGTAACCTTCCTGTATCTCCTTCCCCCTACCCTTCCTCTAACTAGATGTGATTTCTCCTTCCTCTAAACCTCCATAGAATTATATTCCTTTCCCTGGGCACATATCACAACCTGCCTTGTGCTAAAGTCATCTGTCTCCTTGTTTTATTTCTTTGTACTAGACCAGAGGCTCTTATTCTCTTCTACATCATGGACCTCCCTTGGAAATCTGGAAAAGCCTATGGACCCCTTATCAGAATAATGTTTTTAAAAGCACAAGATAAGATACATAGGATTACAAAGAAAATCATTTACAGTGAAATATAGTTATCAAAGCATTAAAAAAGGGGCAGCTGGGTGGCGTAGTGGATAGAGCACCGGCCCTGAAGTCAGGAGGACCTGTGTTCAAATCCTGCCTCAGACCAAACACTTGATACTTACTAGCTATGTGACCCTGGGCAAGTCACTTAACCCCAATTGCTTTAAAAAAAAACATTAAAAAAAAGTTCACGGACACCAAGTTAAGAAGCCTTGTGTTAGCCATTTTATTTCTCTCTCATCTGCCACAATGCTCAAAATAGGGTGAGCAATAAGTGTGTTTTGAATTTAGAAGGGAAGAGTCCCTACTTTTTCCTTCTTGATTTCAGGAAAAATTTGTACCTGAGGATAAAGTTTAAGGAAAAGATCTCCTGGATCTTAAGTTTGTTTCTTTGTTTTTCCCCCTTCCCTTCTGGACCTTAGACCAGAGTAATCTAATTGGATCCCAGCTTATAAGGAGTGAGTTTTAAAATAAATGGTGCACTCCAGAATTAGTTTAGGCTAATTTGAGACCTAGTAAAGCACTATCATAAGCACTCATTGATAGCTGGTATTAAGGGGGGTCTGAACTAGCAGCATCTTCCCTCTGTTAACCATTCCTCATCCTAGAACTTTGACAAAGCTTATGGAACCCAGTATCTGAACAGTATGCAGCCAGAAAATGTGGCTGTAGTATTTTGTCCTGAAACTCAAGTTGGAATAAAACAGAAAGCAGAGTCTGGGCTGGTTATGATAGGTAAAGATGGCCAAGATACACAGGGCACCTGAGGCAGTCGGCGACTCCCTCCATCCTGCTCAAAAGTTGTTTGAAATGAATTGGAGAGTATGTTTGACACAGAAGATTGGGGTAAGGGAGAACTGGGTTATTCTACATGTATATTTCTGCAAGCTATTTCTTTAATCAGTGTCTCCTGCCAGTCTGTTTTCTGCTAGAAGAGATAAAAATGCTGAAGTTTGGAAAGGCACAGGAACAGGAGGGGACAGATCTGGGAAATTTCAGAATTCGCTTGCCCTTTGGTGCCTTCAAACACTGGAAGCAATGGCAGCTTCTGTGGATGGACTTTGCTTTGTCTGGGGAGATCATTATCATTACTGACCACGGGCCCTGGGGAGTACCAAAGGATGCTGTTTATATTGCCAATGCCATTCTCTGCCACTTTGACTCTGGGCTCTTGCAGCATCTGGCTTTATCTTTCATACCAATAGCAGGAAGGATTAAGCCCTGAACTTTTTCCAGAAACACACAAATACTTTTAATTCCAAGTGACACGTTTGCCTTTCCTCCTATATATCTGGTCCCCATGTCTTACTTTGATGCAAACTTTATTGCTCTTTTTCTTGGTGACACATGTCATCAAAAGGAAGGATTCTACTGCATTTCTTGATAAAGCCAACACTAGAAAACCCCAGGATATGAATAGGGGAGAAAACTACAAGGACAAAAAGTAATCTTTCCCCAATCAACAAGAGCCCTACCTATTCCCCTTTAGCACTATCCTTGACTGGCATTCAGCTTCCCTTCATTTCATGCATTCAATATCTAAACATTAACTATGTGAAAAACGTGCTAGGTGCTAAGAGAGAAGAAGAGGTCGGGAGAGATGTGCTTTCTTCATTTATGAAGATTACAGTCTAATGGGGGGGGGCGTGTTACAGACAAAGAAATTCATGATAGGCATTTCTACTTGTAGTCCTGTTCCTCTCAATGTAGCACCTGAAAATGCTGTTTTGTGTTGATCTCTACATACTTCACAAATTAGTCTTGTCTCCCCATATATTCAAGGGCTGAGAATTTTTACTGATATTCTATCCCTTATTGTACTTGGTCAGCACTTGTGAACTTTCTCACATGGTTCACCCTTTCTAATCCCAAGACACTGGTGCTGATCATTGAAGAAAATGGAATAGCCCAGGCTAAGTGCCTAGGCTAGAACTGGAGATATTTTAAAAATGACTGCCTTGTAGCAGGAGGACACAGGCAGAAGTAGGATTTACCAAGGTGATTTCAGCAGTAAATGTGAGAGACAGAATTTGAACCCAGGTCCTCTGTCCCCAGAAACACTAGTTGCTGAGGTGGAAATAAGGGGAACCTGGGAGGGCAGACAGGAAATGATCATCTCATCATAGAATTTGTGATAGTAAAGAGAAATAAAACTGGCAATGGTCTAACATATATAATAAGTTGTGGGAGAGCAGATTTCAAAGTGTTCAGAGCAAGGATTTTTTTCATTTTAATCTAATTTTATTGGATAAAAATAAAACTGTATATTTAATAGTTCACTAAAGTCTACAAAGTACTGAAGGGAAACATTTGGTTTCAGGAGGAAGAGTACATGCTGAAATTAGTTTCCATGAACTAAGTTTCTACAGTGGAACCCATGCCAGGAAGGTTAGGAAGCTCTGAAGAAAAAAAAAATTGGAAGACCAAAAGATAAATACTTACGATAAGGATTAAAGGGTACAAAAATCCTTTCTTTGATGCTGTTCCTTGCTGGGGCATAGCTAGACAAGAGTCTAAGACTATGTATGTGAGAGGATGCTGGGAGGTGGGAAATCAGAGAGCAAGGGTCTCAAAAGGGATAGAAGTGATGGAGACTCAGCAATGAAGAACAGTTAGGTGTTAAAGGTTTTTCAAGACCATGGAGAAATCAAGACAGAGGAAGCAAGATGGCAGTGGGAACAAAGATTCCTGCTCCTGTCCTGCAGCTAGGTTTCCCATGATGAGTAACATGATTGTGAGGTTGTAGCCACAGGCAGGAGAGGGTTTGTGAGGTGAGTACTGAGACTGGGGGGACTGTTTGCGTGGCCCAAGTAGAGCAGCTGGCATTGAGAAAAGGTAGTCAAGGATTGCTTGGGTCTAATTTGTCCATGAGGAGGAGTCTGAGACAACACAGTTGCTGCAAACCATGAGTTTCTCTCAATAGATTTGACATTGTCCTCCTGGCAGCCACCAATGGCATAGCATTTGGGAATACTTTTCCATTTCCAAGGGGAACACGTGATAGGAGGGTGTCTAGGCAACTAAATGTCTCTCAACTCCTGAGATTGGGGCATGCCTATAGCCTCCTTAAGCACTGCCTGGCTCTAGGAAGAGCTTTGTATACAGTTACATTGGAGTTGTTTAAATGTGTTTTTGATTTTTTTCCCTTTTCCCTTTTATGTTTATGCATAAAAATAACAACTGTGTACATTAAACTATAGTTCTTTCATTGACTGCATTTTGCAGTGCTCAACTCAGGATCCTCCTTCTATGTGAAGATTTTTCTAATTCCTCCAATAGGTAGTGTTCTGCCTTCACCCCCACCCCCAATACAATTGTGTTAGATCTTGTGTCTATTTGATATCTATTTTGTATGTGCCTATATATGCACATGTTTTTCCTGATAGAATACACAGGGGCTACATGAGACAGTTCATAATCAACTTCATAAATCCAAGATGGGAGAGATGTGGCTGGATTTCAGTTTGTCTGAAAAGCATGCTTCCTCTTGAGTACAGGGGGTGCTTCTCTTTTGCTTTGATCTCTTTTGTGCCTAGCCCATCTGGAACACGTTGGGTACCTAGTAAATGTTTGTTGATTGATTGATTCCTATGATCAGGATTCTTTGAGACACAATGGCTTAGGTAGGAGAATAAAGTTTTGAGTGAGGGCTTGAGCTGAGATTCTGATTAGGTAAAACTGCATTGATCACATCCCCTAGATCCAGAGTTCTTAAATTTTGTGTATCATGAAGCCCTCTGACAGTGTGGAGAAGCTTGTGGACCCCATCTCCAGATAATGTACTTAAACATATAAAATAAAATGCATAAGATCACAATATTAAAATATAATATTGAAATATAATTATCAAAAATAGGTTAAAAAAACAGATTCACTGGGTTAAGAACTCCTGTGCCAGACTAAGAAGGAGAGGAATCACCCACCAAGAGACCAGGCTAGATGATTGAGGCAACAATTCTCTGGGAAGCACATGAAGCTTGGCAGCTCTCCCAAGCGCCCTTTTCACTTGTTTCGTTGTATCCTATTCTTTGTGACCCCATGTGGGGTTTTCTTGGCAGAGATACTAGAGTGGTTTGCAGTTTCCTTCTCCAGCTCTTTTTACAGAGGGGGAAACTGAGGCAAACAGGGTGAAGTGATTAGTCCAGGGTCACACAGCTAGTAAGTGGCCGAGGCTGGATTTGAATTCAGGTCTTCCTGACTCTAGGCCCAACGCTTTATCTATGGGGCATCTCTCTGACCCAAAGCACCCTCTGACATTGGATAAAACCATGAGGGAGAGCATGAGACTACCCAGTGTCAGGTTCTTACTGTGAACAGGACTAGACTAGTGGCCATGGCATCCACTGGGTATTGAATGTGGATGCAGAGGGAACTGAATGATCCATTTAAATGGGGTCAAGGGGAGGGGGAGATGGACACAAGATGGGGAAAAAAAAGGGTAAGTAATAAATAATGAATTCAGAAGTGTAGTATGGTCCTTTATAAATAGTATTACGAGAAGTAAAGCTCAGAATGATCTGAGGCTGGCTAAAAAATCGAAGGACAATTTTTTAAAAATATGTTTTTAAAAGCTGTATTGGGAAAAGAGAAAGATCAAAGATGAGGTAGGTTTGCTTCACTTTAGCCTCCCCTGTGCCTCAGTTTCCTCATCTGTAAAATGCAGGGGTTGGACTTATGGATTCTGAGGTCCCGTCTGGCTCTAAAGCTATGCCTCTAACCTCTCCCATACCTCAGTTTCCTTGTCTGTGAAAAGCAAGCATTGGACTTGATGGACTCTGAGACCCCCTCTGGCTGGAGTGGGTAGAGAGAATGTAACTCTCATTTTGCTTTTCTTTTCCCTTGTAAGGAGAATGGTCTCTGGACTAGAAAGGAAAGACCAGATATGACTAATAGGGAATAGATACCTGAGATAAGTAAAGAGATTTTAAAATAATACTTAGCAGCCCTTGATGAATTCAAGTGACCAGGCCCAAATTAACCACAACCAACAGTCCGGAAGAACTGGCAAATATAATTGCAGGGTCATTGTCAGTAATCTTTGTGAAGCTGTAAAGAGGTAAACAAGAGGTAGACCATAGGATCGGAGAAGGGCAAATGGAAAAGCAGGGAGTCTGCAAACAATAAGCCAGGAACTTGACTTCAATTCTGGTCAAAATTTTGGAACAGAATACTCAGGGCTGGGGTGGGGAGCTCATGGCCCCACTCCTGACTCAAGGAATCGTTAGTGAACACCTAGAAAACAAAGCATGACTTCATTAAGAACAAGTTTAGCTAGATTAACCTCATTTCCTTTTTTCTACAGGCTTGCTAGACAGGAAGATCAAGGGGATGCATTAGTTATAAATGATTTATCTAGATTTTATCAAAGCACTTGACAAAGTTATCTCGTGCTATTCTTGTGGGAAAAGGAGAAATGTGGACCAGACTATTCAATAAAATTAGGTTCGGAGTTATTATAATTGTTAGACATATTGAGTAGTCAAGGATCTAGGCTTGGCCTTGCACAGTTTAACATTTTATCAGTTACTTAGATAAAAGCATAGATGGCTCGCTCATCACATTTTCAGATGGCACAAAGCTTGGGAGGCACAGTTAGCACACTGGATGATAGAGTCAGGATTCACAAATGTTCTGATGGGCTAGAAAATTGCATTGAATCTACTAAGATTTAATTTAATAGGGATAAACATTAGATAATGTATGCTTGAGTTCAAAAAATCAACTTCGTAAATCTAAGGAGGAGACATTGTCAGTAATCTTTATGAAGGGACTTAATGGTCTCAGGGACTTAGGGGCTTAGTAGTCACTGGGTCTCAGTTTGTCTGAAAAACATCTGAGACTTTTAGTAGGATACCAACTCAATAATAATTAATATTGTGATGTGGCAGCCAGGTAAGTCAGGGATGTTATAGAAAGATTTCTTATTCAGATACAGGTCAGACTAGATGACTTCTGAGTTATTTTTGAGCTCTGAGATTCTGTGTTAATCTTGGTTGGACAAAGCTCTGAGCCTCAGTTTCCCCCTGTGTAAAATGCAGAGGTTGGACTAGATCATATCTTGGGCCCCCTGTAACTTTAAGTCCTCTAATCCCATGAAATACCACTGAAACTCTGCTGCTACCCAAATTGTTACTCTCGCTAATGACCCCAGGGTCCAGGCTGGTGGTAGCAAGGCCACTAAGTTCCTTCAACTTTCCTCGGAAATAGTATCCTTGAATGAAGGAACAGATGTTTGTTTAAAGCCTGTTCAGGCCAATCCAAACAGGCTTCCACTCCTTGACATCTGTCTTCATCACTGTATGACTAATGAAACATGTCTTTGGGAAAAGAGGATGAACCATCTTGGCTTGGCTGTCACCATACATTTCAGGGCAGGGTATCCAGGCTTGGATAATCCCTGCAGATGATCAAGCGCCTAAAAACCTTCCCATATTAATGAAAGTGGAGTTTCTAGATGTGTGGTCAGCTCTGCATTGGGCTCTGTCCTTATGCTGTCCGTGTGTGTGTGTATGTGTGTGTGTGTGTGTGTGTGTGTGTGTGTGTGTGTGTGTGTGTGT
>NW_020954564.1:26793995-26821263 GCF_900497805.2 Vombatus ursinus
TGTGTGTGTGTGTGTGTGTGTGTGTGTGTGTGTGTGTGTGTGTGTGTGTGTGTATTTTCTCATACTGATTCACCAGTGGGATGAACTTTTGGGATCATCACATTTAGAGCTAAAAGGGGACTGGTAGGACAACAAAAAGCTGCCTGGTACAGTAGAAACAGTGCTGGCTTTGGAGTCAGTGGATGTGGATTCAAATCCTGACTCTATCACTTCTATCTGGCCATTTAACTTCTCTGGTCCCCTGGGCTTTTCATCTGTAAAATGAGAAAGTTGGACTACATGACCTCTAAAACACTCTCCAGCTCTAAATATATTATTCTATGATCCCTGATTTCACTGATAAAAAGAAACTGAGGCCCAGACAAGGGACATGGCTTCCCAGAGGTCACATAAGTAGTGAGCAGGGGAATTGGGGTTCCTGCCTAACCTTGTCTACTTCTCTTTCCCCTCCACCACTCTCTGGGAAATAAATTCAAAGGAATAAGTGGAGTATAAGATTCCCAGAATTCTTTTCTACTCTTCTCCAACCCCATCCCTGACATTTTAAGGTCACCTTGCTTTGGGGGAAAGCTGGAAGTCACACTAGTAATAAAGGGGAAAAGGCAGTTTAACATGGTGTCAGTGGTGCCCAGTGGCATGGCATGCTCTCTTCTACCTTGACACCTAGCAGAAACAGGATGACCCCATGGGGAAAGTAAAATCTTTATCATAACTGTCTTGAATCACAACATCTTGGCTGCCAAGTGATCAGAAAGAACAAGGGGGTCCAGAGGACATTTATAATTTTTTTTCTCTTTCATTTTTTTCTCCACCAATTGAGGAGGATGGACCAGAGAATTTCTTAAGTTTACTTTAATCTTTGATATTCTATGATTCCTCATCATTGAGGGTAGCTAAGTGATACAGTGGATAGAATGCTGGGCCTGGAGTTAGGAAGACTTGAGTTCAAATCCAACCTCAGACACTTAACTAGCTATGTGACCCTGGGCAAGTGACTTAAACCCTGTTTGCTCATTTGTCAAATGAGCTGGAGAAGGAAATGGCAAACCATTTCAGTATCTTTGCCCAGAAAACCCCAAATGGGGTCATGAAGAGTTGAACATGGCTGAAATGCATGACTGCAACAACAACATGAATCCTCATACTCTCAGTCAGTTGTCTTCGAAGCGAGGGCCACAAATCCTTGGCAAGGGTGGGGGTGGGGGAACACGGTCTGAACCCAAGGGAGAGCTGTGTTGTGACTTTGACATGTAACCAACCAATTATATGGTGAGAAGATCGGCTGAATCCCACCTTTGCTGAAATACACAATCATAGGGCTGGTCCCCAACAAACATGTACCTACTCTTCAACTATTATTCCTCAACCACATCCCACTGTGCTCCTTCCTGATGTTCTGTGAACATCACTCAACTTTCTTCCGCCCCAGAGGTGGGTCCTTCAGGTCAGTTATAACGTAACTGCTGCCAGGGTACCTACAGCAATAGCATATGTGCTATTGGGAAAATCTGTCTGCCACTCCCATCCTCATGCACACACACACGTACCCCTTCACATACTGTCCCTGCCCCCCAGATCACTTCCTGGCTACTATGGTGTATAGCCCTCAGAAGGTGGACTACTTGCTCTAAGGCCAGTAAATCATAGAAGTCCTATCTCCCTTTTTTTTTTTTTAAATTTTGGACGGGACGAAGTGAGTTCCACGATATTACATGTATATGATTTATGAATAAATTAATATATATACATATATGTTGGTAATATATGCTCCCCTTTTTTTAAACTTATAGAGGTACATGAACAAAAACCTGGAAAACACTGTCCTAAGTGAATGTTGGCATCAATAGTCAGGAATATGCACTAAAATGCCCCATGTTACCATTAGCCTTACATTAATTTGTGACTTCCTTGAGAATAGGGAGTGTTTTTTTTTTTTTTTTGTTTGGCTTTCTTTGTATCCTCACCACTTAAGCACTGAGCCTGTAACTTGGTATGTATTTAGGAAATGTTTCTTGACTTGACTTGATATCACCTACCTTCCTATCACCTCCCTGCTGTCATGGTCCTCTTGGAGAATGAAGGACAAACAGCTGAATGGGTGTTGCCTCAGTCAAATTGAGACCTGTTAAAGACCTAAGCTTGAAATCCTGGGTCATCTCCAGTAGTCCCAATCTATATCTGGCCACTGGACCCAGAAGGCTCCAGAGGAAAAAGTGAGGCTGGTGACTTTGCACAGGCCTCCCTCACTTAAATCCAGTTCCCTTGCATGTCATGGTATTACCTCCCTGATATCATGGTCCTCTTCGAGAATGAAGGATAAACAGCAGCAGCAACCTTCTGCTCTCCTTCCCCAGCACTCCATATGCTGGGTCTCACATATTCTAATAAATAGCCTTTAAATGGAGTAAAAATGGTGTGTGTGTGTGTGTGTGTGTGTGTGTGTGTGTGTGTGTTTGTGTATAGGAGTGGGAAGGTGCTTAGGCATATAGGAATATAATTTTTCCAGCCTTCCAAGTTCAATTTACTGATTAGCCTAATTACTACACTAATTGAGGTGTGTAAAAAGCCTACTGCTTCTGTCCTGAAAATGCCAAGTCAAGCAAAGACATGTGTGTCAGGGCCAAAGGAAAAAAAAAAAGGAAAAAACAAACAAATTTGAACTGCCATGAAGCTTTTCATAATGCCTCTTCTCTGTGGTTTTGTATCTTGTTCCTATTATTTGTGTAAAGATAAGGAAGTGAAGTGATTTTCCCCTCCCTTATGGGATCTGAGTTAGTATTTTACCTGTAGAATCTCAAGGAAAAGAAGAAAACAAACAAACAAACAAACCTATAAACACCTCTATATGGCTTTTGATTCCTCACTTAAGAGAACAACCCAAGGTCATTCTCTTGATACTTTGCAGAGAAGTGGCATGTGGCTCATAAATGTGAATTGTTCCTTGGTTTTACCCCTAAAACCAGGAGAGAAGGTCTCCTCCACTTTGCCCATTAATAAGTCTATAGATGAAGGGTCCATCTAGGTCCAGGTGACCTCCTAGCACCTAGCACCATTTGCTAACATCTCCATATTCACCTTGTTAGCCCACCATGAATAAAGCAGGGACCATTTCACTCTCATCCTCTTTAGCCAGTCACTGAGCTTAAAGATCCCAAAGGATCTCTTTAAAAGCTCAAGTACCAGAGAGTAAAACATAGTTCTGTGCCAGTCACCAAACTCCAGCTTTTCTAAAAAAGAAACATGCCATCTTGAAGGTCTGTTGAAAATGTTCCTTCCTATAGGGGGCTTCTAGGAAGGGAGGGAGTAAGCTCTTAATTGTCCATTTGGAAAACTACTTTATGGATTTGGGGAAGGGAAGGGCTGGGGAGACCAGACTGTCATTTCTGTAGTTTAGAAGACATCTGAAGAGAAAAGTCTTGATGCCGATGCAATTTAGTATCTGTTTTGTAATTTATAGACTTAGAGTTGTCTGGGGGCATTGAGAAGTCCAGTCAATCTACTAGTCGAACAACAATCAATACGCATTTATTAAGTGCTTACTATGTGTCAGGCACTGTGCAAAGTACTAAGGCTAAAAAGAGAGACAAAAATAGTTATCCTCTAGGATCTTACATACTAGTAAGTGAGACAAATAATTATAAGATACTAAGAGCTAATATTTACATAACACTTTAAGGTTTGTAAAATATGTTACATATGTTATTTTACTTGGTCCTCACATCAATCAATCTATCAATAAATATTTATTAAGTGCCTACTATCCCTGTAAGTTAAGTACTATTATTATTCTCATTTTATGAACAAGAGAACTGGAGCACAGAGAGTTTAAGTGACTTGCCTATAGTCACACAGCTAGGAAGTATCTGAGGCAGGATTGGAACTCAAGTCTTTCTAACTCCAAAGCCAGTACTTTATTACATCACTTAGCAACCCACATACAGAGTAGATCAAAGGGGAAGATTTAGGATCCCACAGCAAATGCATATCAAGGACAGGACTTGATCCCAGGGCTTCCTGACTCTGAGGACAGCTAGTCATCTGCTGTGTCATATTATCTTTGCTTTATGGAATATCTGAAATGAATATTTAGTCCTCAACTAACTCCCTCCTATTTTCCCCAAGATCTCTTTAACTCATTTGTTGCCTGCTTAGGAAATACAAGCTCATTCTCCTGTCAATGGGAGAGAAACATAATTAGGAAAGTGAGTCTTCTAAGGGGAAAAACCCCAAAACAGAATCTGAGAGAGTGTTAGAGTACCTAGCATGCAGATATATGCCTTTTGGATCATCTGTTGTTTCTTATTATCTGACATGATGTCAGAGATCCTTGTAGTGCTGGCCTATTTTTATTTTTCTTTTTATTCCACCCACAGTGCTGTCAGCTCCTACCAAACCTTGAGATATCAAGTCTTTTTTAGCAACACACATGTGAAAATTAATCCTTGCTCAGCCTCCCCCAGCCCCATCTAGGTTAGGCAGAAGGTCGTTCCCATGAAACTGCATTCCTTCATTCCTGAAGAGGCACCAGGCTATGATGTTAAGTGGGACCCCAGTAGGCAGGCTCAGAGGAGCTGATATCCAGCCAGTCACTGCCCACTTCCATTAAGCATGATTCTTTAATATGGAAAATTAGAAGTGAAGGGCTGTGTCCTCCCTTCTGCACGTAGATCCATCTCCCATTAGCACTAATAAGCAGCCCTCAGATTGAGCAGAGTGCAGGGGTTGGGTAGGTAGAGGAAGGGAGACCCCCCTAAGAATATAATTTTTCTAGCATACTTAATTCTATTTACTCATTAGTCTAATTATTATACTCACTGAGGTGTGTATAAAACCATGCGAAGTACTGGGCCATGCATACCAACCTGCATATGCTTCTCTCTGCACTGAAGTAGAAATGCGAGCTCATCATCTAAAATAAGATGACTTGGGGCATTATTGGATGCCAGCAGAGCAGAATGGGCAGGGACCTGAGAGATTATCTATTATCTAACTAAAACCCTTCATTTTATAGATGAGGAATTTGGAGCTCTGACAAGAATTGGAGTGACTGAGATAATGAAGATATTGAGGACAGGGATCTTGTCTTGTTTCTCTGTTACCCTTGGTAGCATGGTGTAGTGGAAAGAGGACCAGTCTTCAAATCCTGAAGATCTGGGGCCAATTCCTAGTTCAGAATGGTCATCACATCATTACCACACCAGTGGGGGATGGGCCAATCCATCACTCTATGGCTCCACTCACATTCCACATGAAAACCTCCCTTCCTGGTTACCTTGCCTTGCCCCTTTTAGAACATAAGCTCCTTGAGGGCAGGGGCTGATCTTCTGTTTATAACTTTAGCTACTTAGAATAGTCTGTCTCTCTCATATCAAGCACTTGATAAAGACATTTTCATTCATTCATTCACATTAGTTATGTGATCATGAGGAGTCACAATCTCTCAGTGACTCTAGGTAACTCTCTAAAATAAGAAATTGCAGACTAGTTGCTAATTTGCATTGATGGAGGAAGTTTTCCTGCCCAGGTGTTTCCTCCCACAGATTAAATGACTGATATAGACCACCATCCCTTTTCTCCCCTTCCCTAGCATCACCATCTTGCAGAATCTCATCAGCAGTGGTACTTCACCTTATCCCCGTTCCTCTGACTACAGGGTGGGGCTATCAGCAACAGAGTATCCATTTAAGGAGGAAGCTCATATCAGATGTCATTTCTCACCTGGCTGCACTATTCTGGGACTTCTTTGACTTCTGGACACCATCCCTCTCTCCCTCCACTTTTCAGCTTCCTTTTGTGTTATTTTTTTGATGAATTTATTTTAATTTATCAACAATCACTTCCATAAGCTTTTGAGTTTAAAATTTTTCTCCCCCTCCCTCCCTGTCTTACTCCCCAAGACGACACGCAATCTGATATAGTCTATACATATACATTCCTATTAAACATATTTTCACATTAGTGATGTTGTAAGGAAGAATTAGAACCAATAGGAGGAACCACAAGAAAGAAAAAACAAAACAAAACAGAAGAAAAAAAATAGCAAATAGTATGCTTCAATCTGCATTCAAACTCCATAGTTCTTTCTTTGGATGTGGATAGCATTTTCCATCATGAGGCCTTTGAGGATGTCTTAGATCCTTGTATTACTGATAAGGGCTAAGTTTATCAATGTCAGTCATCGCCTTTTGTGTTATTTTGTAGATTATAAGCTCCTTGAGGGCAGAAATGGTCTTTTTTATTTTTTCCTGTTTATGTCCTCAGTGCTTAGCCTAGTGTCTGGTACATAGTAGGTACTTAATAGACTATTCTCTGCAATATATAATCTTAGAGAGTTGCTTAAAGCACCGAAAGCTAATTGCCAAAGGTCATGCACAAGTTATGTGTCCGAGGTTGGACTTCTATGCTGCCTCTCACTGTACATCATAGGTGCTTATTAAATGTTCGTAAGAATGACTTGTACAAGATCATGCTCTAAGTTAATGACATAGCTAGAACTAGAATCCAAGTATTTAGGCTCCCCAGGAGGAGACACTCCTCTAATAATACTTAATAATAGCTAATATAGCACCTACTATATGCTAGGTACTGTGCTAAGTGCTTTACAATTATTATCTCATTTGATCCTCACAACAACCCTGTGAAAGTGCTATTATTAATCTCAATTTTACAGATGAAGAAGTTGAGGCAAATAGAGGGTAAGTGACTTGCCAGGGTCACACAGCTTGTAAGTGTCTCAGGTCACATTTGAACTCAGGTCTTGGTGACTCAATCTACGGTGTCACTTAGCTACACTTAGCTAGTCCTCTCTGTGTCCTTGGACTATTCTAGACATTCTCCCCAAAGTGGCCTGTCAGGGAGGACTCCAGCCACAAGGAGAGAAACTGATATTTTATTTCCTGGACTCTTCAAGCTAGAGCCCATCCCTATCAGGAAAACAGTTGGCTTCTTCCACAGCAAAGTCTGGGACCTTTTGCAAAGCTGCTGAAGGCCCAGAGTTGTTGAAACTCCTTTTAGGCTCCACCAGGCCCTGGGGAAATCCTTACCCTGGCTTTGTGGTGCTGGTGCTCTGATGTTATAAAAACCATATTTCAAGAGTCTCTGACAGTTTATGTTTGAAAGCATGCCAAGAGTGTCTTCACTGTGCGTGCCATATTTGTTTTCCCTCGGAGCAAGGCTGATAAGCACTGACATTACAGGATATTATATTTGACCTGACATACATTAGGAGATAGTCATAAAAATCTCACCACCATCAACGGCATTAAGCAGCATCCTGATTATTCCCTGCCAGTGGTATACACTTGTTATTATTTAGTGTTTATAGGGCACTTTATATTGGCGGAGCCCAGACAGGAAAGGTTATTGCTGCCCTCTCCTCATTTTGAGCATACCTGCAAGGGACAACAGAGCTGTTCAGTTATGCTTAGAGAGGGAGGCCATGTATAGGACATATGACCTTGTGTTTTCATGTTTGGAGAAAGGAACGCAATTTCATGTGATGGTTTTTCCCATCAATGCGGCTGAAAAGCCCCTTACATCTCAAGCTGACAGCACCAAAGGAGAGATGAGAAGGAGATAGACTAGTTGAAACATCAAGGCACCCTGAAGGAGTGGGAAGATGTGGCATGTACAAGACAAGCGAATCCATGACCACCATTTAAATCACTACCTCCCCTATGAGAATCCAATAGAGACAGCACAGGACTCTGAAGCTAAGAGCCTTGGAAATAAGAGGAACCTCCAGACCACTGACCCTGATTCTAACCTAGCCCTGAGGACATCACTGAAGGGAGAAGTCACTGTGGAGAAGGGACACACCTTACTTAATACTACCTCCATCAACTGTTGACTAATTGCCACCTACTGGTTAGTAAGCCAAAGACCCCTGAGAGTGACTGTATTGCCCTCGCAAGACCAGATCCACAGCCATCATCACAAGATCAACTCCTTTGGAGAAGGAGCCAGCCATCCCCACCAGTGGCCATCTTTGGTTCAGGCAAGCCAGCCTAGCTGGAGTACCAAGGGACACTGAGGGATAGAAAGAAGGTGCCATATTTCAGGCAAATCACACCCGCTCTACCATCTTGACAACTCCCATTTTCCCATGATGCTCAGATGGAGATATCCCAGGACCCTGAACCCAAGAGTTTTGGTAATAGCGATGTCCCCCAAAACATGAGCTCTGCTTCCAGCTCAAGCCCCACTGCCATTATTGAAGGAAGCAATCGCCGTAGTGTAGGGTCTAACCACTTTCCTTGCTACAGTCAAGACAAACTCTTGCCAACTGCCACCATCAGGCAGGTAAGCCCAAGAACTTCAGGAGCAGCAGCGCCCCCCAGGTTGCTGGTCTTGCTTCTAACCTCGCCCCAACTTTCATCATTACAGGAAGCCAATCTCAGTGGAGAGTCAGCCTGGAAACTTGCTTTGTGGATGCTAAAGCCACAGCTACTGAAGACGCAGAAAATAAAATTCTTACCCCCAGAGTCCTTGGAACCATCAAATGGTTCAGCATCAGAAATTGATAGGATTTTATCAAAGTAGATGACAGTGAAGAGGTCTTGCCATCTCTTTCGCTGCTGAATCCTAATGAGCATGTGGCTTTTCCATTTGACTTGCAGCAGAATCCTTCCACATGTGCTATCTCCCTACTTAGAATGTGAGCTCCTTGGGAAATATTTTTCTATTTGTATCCCCAGTGCTTTGCACATAGTAAGTACTTAATGATTGCTTTTTTATTCATTCATTCATTCATAAAAATAGGTCTCTATTTCTGATTTCATCAGTGTAAAAAGTCTCTTAGTTTGAGAGAGGGAGGAATAAGCAAATATATCATCTACCATGTGCTAGGCACTATGCTAAGTATTTTACAAATATCATCTCATTTAATCCTCACAACTCTGTGAGGTGGGTGCTGTTATTATCCCCATTTTAGAGTTGACAAAACTGAGGTAAGTGATTGGCCCAGAGTCAACAGAGCTAGTAAGTGTCTGAAGTTATATTTGAACTCAGGTCTTCCTGACTCCAGACCCAGAACTCTATCCATTGCACCATCTAGTTGCCCTAAAGACAATGTATTTGTGAATTGCTGTAGCAAAAAAAAAAATCATCATCTAGTAGCCCACCTTGAGCTAGCCAGTCCTTAGGCAGCTGATCATCACTGAATCCTTTCTGCTGGGTAGGGTCTGTTGGAACTTACATCCTATTGACATCAGCTTCAAGAAGCTAGGCTGTCATTATCTTGCTAAAAGACTGGCTCAGCTAGGCCACTTCCTCCTCAGAAAGCTCCAGAGGCTTCCTACTGCCTCTAGAATTAATTACAAACTTTTTGTTTGCCATCTAAATGCCTTCACAATCCAGTCCAGTTTACCTTCCCAGGCTGATTACATGTTACTCCTGTAAGCTGTCTGTGACCCAGCCAAAGTGGCCTGTTTGCTGTTTGCCCTATATAAAGTTGCATCTCCTGTCTCAGGCCCTTGGACTGGCTGTCCCCCATGCCTGGAGGAATCTTTCTTCTCACTTTCATTTCTTAGTGTAGTGAGGGGCTCCCAGGTAGCCAGGGCTGGCCCCCATGTATATCACGGGTGTATGGCGTGTTATATCACAATCCCTCATTTCCTTCAAAGCTTAGTTGAAATATTACACAAAGCCTTTCCTGAGATGAAATTTGTAAAGTGCTTAGCACAGGGTGTGGGACATAGTAGACTCTTAATAAATGCTTGTTCAGGGGGTAGCTAGGTGGTGCAGTGGATAGAGCACCAGCCCTGGATTCAGAAGGACCTGAGTTCAACTTCGGCCTCAGACACATAACATTTACTAGCTGTGTGACCCTGGGCAAGTCACTTAACCCCCGTTGCCCAACCAAACACAAAAACAAAATGCTTGTTTATTACCCCTAAAACTGATTTTGACACATCCTATCTCCTATTTCCTTTATATATATTTTGTAAATATTTTTATTCATGTCAAACATATTGTTTCCTCTGAGAGAATGTATTATGCTTCTGGCGAGCAGGGATTATTTTGGTGTTTGTCTTTACATCCTGAACCCTCAGCCTAATGTCTGGCCCATGGTCAATATTTAATAATTGCTTTCTGATTAACGAACTTTAGTGGAGGATTCTAGTCCTATGTTCGGACAGGTTGTGACTTGTGCATGGTCACATAGCAGCTTGAACCCTCCCATGAGTTTGGGCAGTCTTCGTGGAACTTTTTATATCTGGCATTTATCATCACAATGAATGCTGAGGAAAGCATGCCCGCAGAAGGGTGAATGCATCCCTTTCCTCTAATCATGTCAAGAAAATTATCTAGAGTGGTCTAAGGATGCTGACCCTAAAAGCTTTTCTTGGAATGTGTGGTATCAGGGAGATGCTACACAATATCAGTTGTGTGGCCCTAGTGGTGAGACCACTGTATTTGGAGGAAGAAGACTTTTCCCTTTGTTACCTATCTATATGACTGCCGATGAGTCACTGGCCCACTCTGTACTAAGTTCTTAATGAATTTCAGCTCAGGAAAGGTTTCCCGTAGCATTCCAACTGAACTTTGAAGGAAACTAGGGATTGTAATGTAACCCAGTCACACCCCCAATGCTATATACAGGGGAGCCCTGGCTACCTGGGAGCCCTTTACTACACCAAGAACTTGAAGTGAGCAGAGAGATTCCTCTAGGCAATGGAGGACAGCTAGTCCAAGGGCCTGAGACAGGAGATGCAACTTTATATAGGAAGAATAGCAAACTGGCCTCTTTGGCTGGGGCATTGGCTACTTGAGGAGAGTAATATATAATCAGCCTGGGAAGGTAAACTGGACTGGGTGTGAAGGCCTTTAGATGGCAAATAGGAGAGTTTGTGATTGATTCTGTTTCCTCGTCTCTAAAATGGGCTTGGATGAGGTGATCCTTAAAGTCCAAATCCTACATTCCTGTTATTCTTAAGCAGGGCCCAGGGATCCTGAGTCCACAGTGTGGTGTAGGTGTCTTCCAGATGGGTGCACAGCTTTGGGACAACTGAGGGATTCCTTCCTGTGGGGGGAGTTCTGGTCTTCACACAAGTAGACTGAAAGCAGCCTGAGCCAAAGCAGCAGGGAAGAGAAAGAAAGTGAGTTTGTGAATCCCTTAGTCTGATTGCTTCCTCAATCAACAGGTCCACTGAGCACCTGCTGAGTGCAGGGAGCCATACTAATCATGTGGGTGGGGGTGGGGTGGGGTGGGAGTGAAGGATGGGCCAAGAGTAGCCCCTGCCTGGGGGAGGTGGGGGTGGGAGGGAGGGAACTCATTCTAATAATAATAGCTTCTATTTCTATGGTACTTGTTGGTCAGTTTACAAAGTGAATCTGGCAATGAAAATGCTAGCCCCATTTTACATATGGGGCTTTTACATATAACTTACACATTAACCTCTTAGTGTCCTAAATTGCAGAATAGTTGCTGATCTGTGTTGGTAGAGGGAGTCTCCTCACTGGGAGTTCCCTATAGGTCCAGACAAAAATAAAACAAAGCAAAGCAAAACAAAACCAAACCCCAGCGAGTCAGTCAATAAATATTTATTAAGCACTTAACACTGTGTGCCAGGCATGGTGCTAAGCACTTGGTGATACAGATTCGAATACAGTCTTTGCCCTCAAGGAGTTTACTATCTAATGGGGAAAGATAACCCACACAAGGAAAGGAGTTGGGGTGGAGAGGGTACGCAGTGTAGGGGTGTGATGGAGACTTCCAAAGAAGTCCAAAACTGCTGTGGATTTTGGGAAATGGGGAGAAAAACTGTGAGAGGTAAAGTGGACTGGCCACAGTCACAGACCTAGGAAGGATCAGGCTTACTCTTCAACCCCAGGCCTCCTAACTTCGGATCTGGTAGTCTTTCTATTATGCCATGCACCTTATGCACATGGAAGATTGGAAATCACAGCCTCTGGCTATAAACCCAGTGCTCTTTCCACGATGCTTGTGGGACATGTTCAGCAATGCTAAGAGGCAGCCTGTGGGTAAGTGCCAAACTGGGTTACATAGACTCTATGACTAATAAAGAATTTTAGAGAAGTCAGAGCAGGAGAAGGTGGAGAATGAGAGGCGGGACGTGACATTAGCATGAAAGGGATCGCTGAAGAGGTGATACTTCAGCTGAAAACACAGGTAAGTTGTAGATAGGCTGAGAAAGGGAGAGTGAGTGGGATTCCAGGAATGGAGAAGAGTCTTGTGTGCTGGGGATCCTGGGAGACAGAGAGATGTTGATGAGACAACTTGCTGCCTGTGAGGCATCAACACAAGCATCTGGGGAGACAGTATTCAATTATGTAAAAACATTAGCAAATAATCAAAGGCAGAGGACCACCATTAGGTACAGACAGTGGCACAGTGTAAGAGGTCAGGCACAAGTAAGATAGAACTTGGACCAGAGAAGTCCAGGGGGACATCATGAACATGGGCTTTGAAGGCTGGCTCACTTTGGAAGTGATAGAATCTCCCTCTGCCCTTTTCAACAGGGTCTCTGTTTTCTCAAACAAGACAAGCCATCTCCCATCTCTTTTCTTTCCCTGGTTATCCCCCATGCATGGAACTCTTTCCCCCATCTTCACCTCCTAACTTTCCCTTCACATTTTAGCTAAAGTCCTATCTTCTGCAGGAAGGCTTTCCCGACCCCCTTTCATGCTAATGCTTTCCTTCTGAGACTATCTCTAATTTACCCTGTATATGATCTTGTCTGTACATAGTTGTTTCCATGTGTTCTCTCTCATTTAACTGTGAACAACTTGAGATCAGGAACCTTTTTTCCCCCTTTCTTTTTATCCTCAGTGCTAAGCGCATAGTAGTTCCTTAATCCATGCTGATTTGTTGACTTTGCAAACTTCAAAGTGAGGAACTGTAGAAACTCCTGAGGAATCTAATACCATTCTTCCTGTTAGCCATCATGGGCTATGTTTCCAAAATGTTGGCAAAGTAACAGCTCCAAGGAATGCCATTGAGGGGAATCTTTGCAAAAGAAACACTGTAATCCTGAACACTTGGGTGATGCTAGGTATGGAGACAAAGAGTCATGGCATGGAAGAGCTGGAATGGACTTTAGAGATCATCTAGTTCACCCCTGGCATTTCCCGGAGAGGAAACTGAGGCCTAGAAAGGTAAATGGACGTTCTTAAGGATACACTGTGTCACATAGCAGAGCTAGGATGGGAGCCAAGCATTGGATATGGAGTCAGAAAGCCAGTAACAAAGACCAACTCTGTTATTTAATATTTGTGTGACCTTCAGCAAGTCCGTCTCCTTTTCCAGGATTCAGTTTGCCCATCTTTTTTTTTAATTAATTTATTTTGATTTATCAATAATCATTTCCATATGCTTTTGAGTTTAAAATTTTTCTCCCCCTTCCCCCCACCACCCTCCCCAAGATGGCACACAATCTGATGTAGGCTATACATTTACATTCATATTAAACATATTTTCACATTAGCGATGTTGCAAGTAGAAATTAAAACCAATAGGAGGAACCATCAGAAAGAGGAAACAAAACTCAACAGAAGAGAAAAAAATAACAATTCGGCTTCCATAGTTCTTTCTTTGGGTGTGGATAGCATTTTCCATCACAAGGCCTCTGGAGATGTCTTAGATCCTTGTATTGCCAGGAAGGGTTAAGTTTATCTATATTAGTCATCACACAATGTGGCTGTTATTGTGTACAACGTTCTCTTGGTTCTGCTCACTTCTCTCAGCATCAGACCATATAAGTCTTTCCAGGTTTTTCTGAAGTCAACCAGCTCATCATTTCTTATAGCACAATAGTATTCCATCACATTCACATACCACAACTTGCTCAGCCATTCCCCAATTGATGGGCATCCTCTCATCCTCTCAAAAAAAGCAAAAACTTTTCAATTTAATGTAATCAAAATTATCTATTTTGCTTTTCGTAATGTTTTCTATCTCCTGTTTGGTTATGAATTCTTTTGTTCTCCATGGATCTGACAGGTAAACTATTCCTTGCTCTCTCAGTTTGCTTATGGTATCAGCCTTTATATCTAAATCATGTATCCATTTTGGCTTTATTTTGGTATATGGTGTGAGATTTTGGTCTATGCCTAGTTTCTGCCATACTCTTTTCCAGTTTTCCCAGCAGTTTTTTTCAAAGAGTGGGTTCTTATTCCAGAAGCTGGGGTCTTTGGGTTTATCAAATAATATATTATGATAGTCATTGACTACTGTGTCTTGCGTATTTAACCTATTCCACTGATCCACTACTCTATTTCTTAGCCAGTACTAAGCAGTTTTGATGATTGCTGCTTTATAATACAATTTAAGATCTGGAATGGCTAGGCCATCTTCCCCTGCATTTCTTTTCATTAGTTCTCTTGATATTCTGGACCTTTTGTTCTTCCAAATGAATCTTGTTATTATTTTTTCTAACTCTATAAAATAATTTGTTGGTAGTTTGATTGGAATGGCACTGAATAAGTAAATTAGCTTAGGTAGAATTGTCATTTTTATTATATTAGCTCGGCCTACCCATGAGCAACTCATGTTTGCCAATTATTTAGATCTGATTTTATTTGCATGAAAAGTGTTTTGTAATTGTGTTCATAGAGGTCCTGGGTTTGTTTCGGGAGGTAGACTCCTAAATATTTTATAATGTCTACAGTAAGTTTAAATGGAATTTCTCTTTCTATCTCTTGCTGTTGGGCTTTGTTGGTAATATACAGAAATGCCAATGATTTATGTGGGTTTATTTTATAGCCTGCAACTTTGCTGAAGTTGTTTATTATTTCAAGTAGATTTTTACTTGATTCTCTGGGATTCTCTAAGTATAGCATCATGTCATCTTCAAAGAGTGATAGCTTTGTTTCTTCTTAGCCTATTCTAATGCCTTCAATGTCTTTTTCTTCTCTTATTCCTAAAGCAAATGTTTCCAGTACAATGTTGAATAACATTGGTGGTAATGGACATCCTTGTTTCACCCCCAATCTTATTGGAAATGCTTCTAGCTTGTCCCCATTACATATTATGCTTGCTGAAGGTTTTAGATAGATGCTATTTATTGTTTTAAGGAAGACTCATTTATACCTATGCTCTCTAGTGTTTTTAATAGGAATGGGTGTTGTATTTTGTCAAAAGCTTTTTCTGCATCTATTGAGATGATCATGTGGTTTCTGTTAGTTTTGGTGTTGATATGATGGATTATGCTGATAGTTTTCCTTATATTGAACCAGCCCTGCATTCCTGGTATAAATCCTACCTGGTCATAGTGTATTATTCATGTGATAAGTTGCTGTAATCTATTTGCTAATATTTTCTTTAAAATTTTTGCATCTATATTCATTAGAGAAATTGGTCTATAATTTTCTTTCTCTGTTTTGACTCTTCCTGGTTTAGGTGTCAGCACCATATTTGTATCATAAAAAGAATTTGGTAAGATTCCTTCTTCACCTATTTTACCAAATAGTTTACATAGTATCAGAATTAATTGTTCTTTAAATGTTTGATAGAATTCACATGTAAATCCATCTGACCCTGGAGATTTTTTCCTAGGGAGTTCATCAATGACTTGTTCAATTTCTTTTTCTGAGATGGGGTTATGCAAATATTTTACTTCCTCTTCTGTTAATCTGGGCAATTTATATTTTTGTAAATATATATCCATTTCACTAAGATTGTCAAATTTGTTGGCATGTAGTTGGGCAAAATAATTCCTAATTGTTGTTTTAATTTCCTCTTCCTTGGTGGTAGTTTCACCCTTTTCATTCTTGATGCTAGTAATTTGGTTTTCTTCTTTCTTTTTTTTTAATTAGATTAACCAAAGGTTTATCTATTTTATTGGTTTTTTCATAAAACCAGCTCTCAGTTTTATTAGTTCAATAGTTTTCTTAATTTCAATTTATTAATTTTTCCTTTGGTTTTCAATATTTCTAATTTGGTGTTTGAGGATTTTTAATTTGTTCTTTTTCTAGTTTTTTTAGTTGTATGCCCAATTCATTGATCTCCTATTTTTCTATTTTATTTATGTAAGCATTTAGAGATATAAAACTTCCCCTAAGAACTGCTTTTGCTGCATCCCATAAGTTTTGATATGTTATCTCATTATTGTCATTCTCTTGAATGAAATTATTGATTGTTTCTATGATTCGTTGTTGACCCAATCATTTTTTAGGATTAGATTATTTAGTTTCCAATTATTTTTTAGTCTATCTTTCCATGGCCCTTTATTACATGTAATTTTTATTGCATCATGATCTGAAAAAGATGCATTTACTATTTCTGCCTTTCTGCATTGGATTGTGAGGTTTTTATGCCCTAGTACATGGTCAATTTTTGTGTATGTGCCATGTACTGCTGAGAAAAAAGTATATTCCTTTCTATCCCCATTCAGTTTTCTCCACAGCTCTATCATACCTAACTTTTCTAATGTTCTATTCACCTCCTTAATTTCTTTCTTGTTTATTTTGTGGTTAAATTTATCTAGTTCAGAGAGGGGGAGGTTGAGGTCCCCCACTAGTATAGTTTTGCTGTCTATTTCTTCCTGTAATTCCCTGAACTTCTCTTCTAAGAATCTGGATGCTATACCATTTGGTGCACATATGTTTAGTAATGATATTACTTCATTGTCTATGGTGCCTTTTAGCAGGATGTAGTTTCCTTCCTTATCTTTTTTGATAAGATCTATTTTTGTTTTTGCTTTGTCTGAGATCAGGATTGCTACCCCTGCTTTTTTACTTCAGCTGAAGCATAATATATTTTGCTCCAGCCTTTTACCTTTACCCTGTATGTGTCACTCTTTTTCAAATGTGTTTCCTGTAAACAACATATTGTAGGATTATGGTTTTTAATCCAATCTGCTATACGCATCCATTTTATGGGAGAGTTCATCCCATTCACATTTACAGTTTTGATTACTATCTGTGTCTTTTTCTCAATCCTTTTTTCCCCCCTGTTTATACTTTTCTTTCTCCTTTCTCCTTTCCCCCCCTCACTAGTGTTTTGCTTTTGACCAGAGCCTCCTACAGTCCTACCTCCCTGCTATTATCCCTTTCCCTTTTCTTCCCCTTTACCCTTATTGCTTCTTCCCTCCCTTCTATCCCCCTCCCTTTTCTTTCCCCTTTTGCCTCCTACTGCCTATAGTGCAAGTTAGATTTCTATACCTAACTGGTTATGTTATTCCCTTCTTGAGCCAAATCTGATGAGAGTAAGGTTCAAACAATGCTCATCCCCTTCCCTTCTTTATCTCTGCTCTAATAGGTTTTTGTGTCTTTTCCTGTAATGTAATTTACCCTTGTCTGCCTCCTCCTTTCTCAGTACATTTTCTTAGCTCAGACTAATCCACTTACTTGGATCCATTTAACCCACTTGATTAAATTTTTTTTTTGTCATTACATCAAAGTCAACTTATACCCACCCCCTTTATGTATACTCCTTTAACATGGTATAATAACAATACAGTTCTCAAGGGTTGCAAGTGTCATCTTCCCTTGCAGGGATGTAAACATTTTGCCCTTATTAACAACATATTGTATCTTTCTGTCCCATTTACCTTTTTATGTCTGTCTTGAATCTTGTACTTGAAGATCAAATTTTTTGTTGAGCTCTGGTCTTTTTATCAGGAAGGTTTGGAAGTCCCCTATTTCATTGAATATCCATCTCCTTCCCTGAAAAATCATGTTCATTTTCACTGGGTAGTTAATCCTTGGCTGTTTTCCAAGCTCCTTGCCTTATGGAATATCATGTTCCATGCCCTACGCTCTTTTAATGTAAAGACTGCAAGGTCTTGTGTAATCCTGACTATAGTTCCATGATATTGAAATTGTTTCTTTCTGGCTGCTTTCAGTAATTTCTCTTTAATCTGGTGATTTTGGAATTTAGCTATTATATTCCTTGGCATTTTCAGTTTGGGATCTCTTTCAGGCAGGGAGCGGTGGATTCTTTCTATAGTTATTTTACCTTCAGGTTCTAGGACTTCAGGGCAGTTTTCCTTTATGATTTTCGGAAGGATATTGTCCAGGCTCTTTTTTTTCATCATGACTTTCAGGTAGGCCTATAATTTTTAAATTGTCTCCCCTGGACGGATTTTCCAGGTCAGCTGTTTTACCCATGAGGTATTTTACGTTTTCATCTATTTTTTTCATTTTTTTGTTTCTGTTTGACTGATTCTTGCTCTCTCATAGAGTCATTAGTTTCCATTTGTTCAATTCTAATTTTTAACATATTGGTTTTTTTTTCTGTTAGATTTTGTACTTTCTTCTCCAGTTGGTCTATTGTATTTTTAAGGGATTTAATTTCTTCATTGTACTTTTTTTCTAACTGACCAATTATGTGTTTTAGGGACTTGTTTTTTTCAGTGTACTTTTTTTCCAATTGGCCAATTGTACTTGTAAAGGACTCCTCTACCTCTCTCATTTGACTTTTAAAATCCTTCTTGAGTTCTTCTAAGAAGGCTTTTTAGGCTTCAGACCAGTTCATATTCCCTTTTGATGTTGCAGATGTGGGTTTGATGACAGTGTTGTCCTCTTCAGAATTTCTGTCTTGATCTTCACTCTTCTCATAATATGAATCTATCATGCATTTCTTTTTACTCATGGTGTTTCTTTATTCCCTGGCCTTTAAAGAGATTAAGCTCTCCTTCTGGGGAGCAGAGGGCACTGACCCAAGCTTCTTGTGTTTGGAGCCTAGGTCTTGGTCACTGGCTTTGTGTGCTGGGGCCTCTTATGTTGGCAATTGGAGGCTGTAGGGTTCTGGCAGCTTATCTGGTGTTGGGCTGGAATCAGCAAGGCTGGGACTTTCAGGTAAATCTAGGTTGCCTGCTTTTCCTTTCCTTTAGCTTTGTTTTGCTCCTTTAAGATAAGTGCTGCCAGGTGTTTATCTGCCTGGGGCCCCTTGCAGTGCTGCCTCTCTTATTTCTGTTGAGGCACTGGGAGACTTCTTTGCTGTAGAATGCCAAGGCATCTGGTGGTTTTCTGAGCTGGTTTCCATCAGTTACCCCACCCTCACTGAGGCACTTGGAGGTACTGCTGTTGGTGTTTGCCTGCTCGACCACCCAGGCTTTGGGATCTCCTCCTGGTTGGCAGTTGGAGGCTGTAGGGTTCTGACAGCTTACCTGATGTTGGGCTGGAATCAACAAGGCTGGAACTTTTTGGCACCTCTAGGTTGCTTTCTTCAGCTCCTTTCAGATGAATGCTGCTGGATGCTTATCTGCCTGGGGCCCTTTGTAGTGCTGCTTCCCTTATTTTTACTGAGTCACTGGGAGACCCGTTTGCTGTAGAATGCCGAGGCACCAGAATTTCCTCCTGGTGTATCAAAGTGGGTCTTTCCACTAGCTGGCTGGGCAACTCCTGTTTCATACTGCTCCCCTTCCCCCAGGGTAAGAAGGGCCTTTCCCATTAATCCCTCTAGCTACCTGGGCAACTGCACTGCTGCACCCCATCTTTCTTCTGGTTCAGCTGATCCAGGGTTTTTTCTGGGGTGATATTTTCTGGGTTTTCAGAGGTTGATAGGGGAGAGTGAGAGCAACTACCTTTTTACTCCACCATCTTGGGTCCTGGAAGCGGAAGTCCCCTAGTTTGCCCATCTTTAAAATGAGGATCATTTGGACTAGAATCATAGATATTAATTTGGGATCTGTGTTTTTTTTTAATATTTTAATAACTATATTTCAGCAGAACTGGTTTCCTTTTTATTTATTTTTTAGTATTTATAAACATTATTCTGAAAAGGGATCTCTTGGCTTCCTCAGATTGTCAAAGGGCTCCACATAACAACAACAACAAACAACCAGATTAGAACTCCTAGGCCAGATCATCTCCAAGGTCCTTTCAAACTTTCCGATTTGGTGATTCTCTGATTCAAGATCCAAGGCTCCTTCCACTACACACCAGGATGTTGTTAAAGTCTTCACAAAGCGAGCTCCAAAGTAGAGGGTAGGCCTTCCATCACTGAGGGCCCAGCCCCACCCTCTTCCTCTGCCAGATCCGTGTCTCCGTAACTCTCTCACACTTGGCATTCACAAGGCTCGAGGAGCCTTTGAAAGAACATGTTGCTGCTGTCAGAGAGCTCTGTGCTTGCTATACGACTGACTTGAAATGGAAGGACAGAATCAAACACTTATTTCCTCAGCCATATGGTTAGACAGTATGTGCAGAAGGGAAAGAGAAATCGTCACAAATTACTGTCGCAATTTTTCCTGATATGCAAGGGGACGATCGAGCAACAGCATCTGAGCATCCAAGTCCCATTGGGGAGGCTTTAGCTCATGCCCCATCATCCTCAGAGCCCTTTTATCCAGGAACCCAAATTGGGGGAAAAAGTCCCAAAAAGTCTAATTCAGTTTTGATATTTAGACAGAGCAGGAAGAGTTCAACCCTGTTGAATACAGAGGGCAGCCTCTTCCCATGATGAACTTGAGGCAAAGGTTATTTGTCAGCGTGCAAGGAGAAAAGGGACAAGTTTGAGATGAACCTCAGGTCTGCCCTGGCTCTTAGAAGCTTCTGTTTAGATTGAGGCAAGAGCTATTTCAAGGAAGGGAAAGATAGAGATCCAGAAATGTAACAAATTTTATTTTAAGCCAGTTCTGTTTGATAGGGCTCAGTGACATTGGGAACAGAAGGGATAGCTTTCCTTACTACTCATTTTTTGCATCTCCCTGTCCATCGATCCTGGGGAATATTGTGTATCAAGAGCAACCATCCCAACAGATGACAATGAGGACTGTTCATATATGATGTGTGCAAAATATGAATATGAGTAGATGGTGTGTAGCCCAATTGGTGATGGGATGGGAGTGGGGTGGGGAGGAGGGAACGGAAGTGAAGAAAGGACACTCAGAGTCATGTCATATAAGTAATTTGGAAACAAAACTTCATGTTGAAGCAGCTTGGTATCCTGGACTGGAAGTCAGAAGACTTAGATTCTAGTCCTTGCTCCAGCACTGACTCAATTTTTTAATTTGGTTAAGTCTCTTTTCTTCTCAGGGCCTGATTTTGCATGGGCTAAGTTAGCTGATCTCTAACAAACCTTCCAAACTTTGAGGTTATATATGCGTATAGGGTATAGAGGATTTTTTAGAATTTAAAATTTTAATTAGTGCCTTTTGTTTTTTATATTGCGTTCATTTCCAAATATTCCTTACCTACTCAGTGAGAAAACCAAAACCAAAACAAATGAAATAAAAAATAAAAAGAAATAGAAAAAAAATCAGCTCAGCAAAATTAAATAACATCAGCTGTCTAACAGTATACACAGTATACCTATGCTCCCCTCACCCCACCTTTCCAATAAAGGGAAGGAGGTACAGTACATTTTTGCTGGGCTTGGTCATTAAATCATTTAGATTTCATAGGAAGAGAGAGAGAATGCTTTTATAATAGCATCTTTATTTTACAAACATTTTCTCTTTTGATCCTCACAGTAATCCTGCAAGGTAGATGTCATTATTATTCCCCATTTTACAGAAGAGAAAACTGAGGCAGACAGAGGTTAAGGGACTTGCCCAAGATCACACAGCTAGTAAGTGTCTGAAGCCAAATTTAAACTCAGGTCTTCCTGCCTCTGGCACTCTATCCACTGTAGCACTTACTGCCTCACAGCTTTTAGATTTGATGTCATTGTTTTCATTTCCATTGTTGCAGCCATTTTGTATATGATTTTTCTGCTTCTGCTCACTCTACTCTGCACTAGATCATAATATTCCCATGGTTCTCCGAGTTCTTCATATTTATCGTTTCCTGCACACGGAGAATTATGGTAGTTTGAGACTGGTAGACGAAGCATATGGAAAGTCTAGAAACAATGGTAACTGTTCAGAAAATCTGGTAAGGGGAGTGATTGGTCTTTTCTCCATCCTCATAGTTTTTGACCTCTTGGCAGCTTTTGACGTTATTGATCACCTCTTGGAAATTTTCTCCTCCCTTCCTTGGCTTTTTGATTCTACCTCTGCAAATATCTCCAGCATCTGTATCCTTCTTTCCACTCATGCAGCCATTCCCTCCTCTCCAGCTCAACCAATTACCACTGTAATAACCCCCTAATTGGTCCCCTTGCTTCCAGTCTCTCTCCTTTCCATTTCATCCTCTACCAGCGGCCACAATAATCATACTCATAACAATCATCCATGTCATGCCCCTGTTCAAAAATCTTCAGGATATTCCTAATGTTTCTAGGATAAAAAAAAAATCCCCAACCTGCCTTCTAAAACATTTGCAGTCCTTCACAACCAGGCTCCGGCTTACCTTTACAGGCTCATTTCACATTACTCCCCTTCACACAGTTTACATTACAGTCAGTCTAGATGACTTGCTATTCCTCAAATTAGGCATTCTATCTCCTGTCTTCATGGGTGCCTCACATGTACTCCTTTGTCTCCCCACCATTCTCTTAGAAGCTTTAGCCTTCTTTATATCCCCTCCATCCTCTTAGAAGCCTTATCTTTCTTCAAGGCTTGACTCAGCTGGTACCTCCTACTCACCATCTTTCTTCATGTCCTCTGCTGTTAGTGTTTCATCCTCTTCCAATTACCTTGTATTTACTTATCTACATATATGTTGTATACCCTTGGGTCAAATCTAAGCTACTAGAGGGCAGGGACTGTTTTGTTTTGTTTTTGTTTGTTTTTTGTTTCCCCTTTGGACCTCTGGCAAACCTAGCAAGTTCCTGGCACACAGTAGTCGTTATAAATTGAATTGAATAGAATTGAGGGTGGGGATGGAGAATGATAAGAAGTTCCCTTGTCCTTAGTTGTCCTGCTCCTCCTCAGCTTCCCCAAAATGTCGGAAGAAAATCAAGGACCTGCTGTCTTTAAAAATAGAATCTCTTGTCAGCCAACCTCTGCTAGTTAAAACAATAAGAAGTAAAATGTGGTTTATGTCAAAAATTTAATCCTGTATGTCCTGGACACTGTTTCGGTGTGGTCAGATATAAGGAGGAAGCAATCTCCAAAGGATGAATGAGAGCAGGAAACAGAGGTAATACAGTCAGATAAAGAGATCAGGCATAAACTGAGTATAGCTGATTGTTTCCCATTTATCTCCCTTAAGCAGTTTCAGATTTGTCAATCTTTCTGTTACATTCCAGTGCCATCAATTTATCGCCCCTGTCACAGAACCAAAGCACTCTCTCTCTTTCTCTTTCTCTCTCTCTCTTTCTCTCCCTCTCTTTCTCTCCATATGAGTATTACTTTTCAATATTGACTGAAGCTCTTCCTGATTTCTCTTTTGAGATCCATAAAACCTCATATAACCGTTCACTAAATCTGGCAGTCACCCTGACAACTGACTAAGTTACAAGCTGTCTTGCCCACCCCCTCAATCTCATGGTTTTTCACACAGTCATAGACCAAAAGGCCAGAGACTTATGAAAACGGACAGGCTCTCATGAGCAAGTTATAGGCTTGTATGTAGACATAAGCCGTACTTTACATATGTAAGGAGAATTTATACCTGTTGTCTTGATTATTTCTCACCAACAGCTTTCTAGGATGAGCAAGGTATATATTATCCCCATTTAACAGATTCAGAAACTGAGGTCCTGAGAACTTGAACTGTGAGTAAAAATGTGAATAATTCAACTAAATGGGAGCAAAGTTGGGACTACAACTCAAGTGTCTTAATTCAAATCAATTCAATTCAATAAGCATTTATTAAGTGCCAGGCACTATGCTAAGTGTTGGGAACACAAAGAAAGTCAAAAGACAAATCTTTTCATTTAGGGAGTTCACAATCTAACGGGAGAAGACAACACATAAAAAGAATCTGAAAAGCTGTGGGGGGGAGGTGGGGATGGGGAGGAGGGTGCCCAGCATAAGAGCATGATGAAGTCCTGCAACCAGGAGGGAGATGAGGAAGCTGCCCAGGCCCTCCAATTAAATGGAGGATCTGGGAGGAGCTCTCCAACATCATTCCCCATATCCTTCCCAGAGTGAATAAGGGGCAGCAGGGGCAGGGAGTATTGAGGAGTTGTGAATTTCAGAGTTGATTCAGTCTACCTGGAAGATGAATTACTAGAGACAGTGGAGAGGTCCTAGTTTATTGTGTCCATGAAGTGTGCTTCACCAAGCACAAAGCCCCAAGGGTATGGACTTATTTGTGTTTCCCAATGTCACCCAATATCATTTTTAAAGATCTTCCTCTTTTGGTCCGCATTAATTGCTGGAAAAAGAAACTGGTAGGCACTCTTGAGAGTGTCTTACATCCGCAGTGGCAGATTGACTCCCTGACCATCTCCAACCCAGATCTTGGATGAAGAACATCTTTGCTCTTGACCTAGAGGATTCACCACCATCCATTCTCAAGTGAGGTCTGTGAGTCTCTTGGACCAGTTTCCAAATAACCAGAAATTCTGTCTGACCTTTTCCAGCCCTAAAGTGACATTTGCTCTGGTAAAGTGAATTCAGATACAACAGATCAACAAGGTATCTAAATAGATAGCCCCATAAGTCTGAGTGTGAGTCACCTTTTTAGCCTTGACTCTTTATCTGGCTTCCTTCAAAAAGCATAGGATCGGGTGGACAAGGGCTACTGGTGTTAACCTTATATCTCTATAGTGGTTCAAAGGAAAACATCCTCAGTAGAAAAGTCTGGGCTGGGCCTGATGTATTCTGTCATTCCCTTTATCTGCATAGGGCTTGGAGGCAGATTGGAAGACAAAAGGCAGGCTGGCTGAAGATACTGACATCAAGCAGAATCCATCTGCCTAACCTCTTTGGAAAGACATTAGCTAAGCAGACTGCTTTCTCTAACTTGAGGTCAATTCCAAATGCTCCCTCCTACCACTTCCAAATGAAGATTACCCAGCTGTGAAAGAGGTCTCACTTGGTAAAGATGGTATGGAAGAGACTCATTTTAGGGGCTTCATTCAGGAATAGAGGCAACCTTATGCAAAAGTAGAGTAGGTGGTATGATTTGAGGGGAACAAGGAAGGCCACCTGTCCCAAATATCTTTCTGACCATTACCTCCAATTTCACTGATAGAGATTCATTCATTTGTACTGAGTCCCTTTTAAAAATTACAAATCCCTCAGGAAGGAGCCATATGAAGTTATTAATACCTTAGTGTGAATGAGTTTATTAGATGCAGGAGAGACCATGGCAGCATTGAGTGTCTTTCCCTTCTCTGGAGCGAGAGAAGTGGGTGTTGAAGGGTGAGGTGGGGGAAGAGTAAGGAGAAGCAAAAAATGGTTACTGAGTTTATACTTTGGCTCGACAAACAATAAATACTATGAGCAAGATGTTGTGCTAAGCACTGAAAATGAAAAGCAGCACAGTACCCTGGAAAGATTCTTTTGACTGCTCTGTAATAGATGGATCAGCAGTGTACAGGGGCAGAGGGACCAGGTGCCCTGTGCACCACCTAGCTGCCTCTAGAGGCAGGGAGACTAAGTTTAGAGGCTGTCTGAAAGAGACATAAGGATGCTTTCAAAATAGAGTGGTAGAAGTAATAGTAATTGAACTCAAAGATTTATTAAACACCTACTGTATGAAATACATTGTACAAGCTGCTAGTTGGAGAGAGAGCAGTACCACATTTTTGCTGAGAGTGGCCTCATCTGGGATTCTGAGATGTTGCTTGTTTTGTTTGAGGCCATTTGTGGGAAGTTTTCAACTATCCAAGAGTGGCCAACTGTGTTACTTTTTTTTCTCATCAAGGTCTACATCCTTTACAGAGCTTGGTAGACTTTGGGTTCATGAGAAATGTTTAACATGCATTGTTATAAGCATGGCCATATGCAGGAATTTTGTACTAATATGTGACAAAGAGACGGGAAGATACAACCCAGAAGAATGGAGAGACGCAACCCAGGATGATGGATAGACAGAGAGTTAGTACTACTGTCAGAGTATATAACAAGAGTTCTTAATGTGTGATCTGTGAATTAAAAAATTATTTCAATGACTGTATTTCAGTAGAAATTTGTTTCCTTTGACATTTTATGTGTTTGATATTCTTTTGTAAATTTAAACACTGTTCTGAGAAGAGGTCCACAGGCTTCCTCAGACTGCCATAGGGGTCTATGATGCACAGAAAGGTTAAAAGCCCCTGTTCCACATCAGAGGGGTCAAACACATGGCCCGTATTCTATGTGTGGCCCACAATTCTCTTAAGTGTGGCAGAACCAGATTAAAACTTGGTTCCTATCTGATTTTAGTGTGGTAATGTATAAATTTTTTAAAAAATTAAACATCTAATAATTTTCTAAGTCCCTATACAGCCCATGGGGATCCTTACGTATGCTTTAGTGGCCCCATTTCTATTTGAGTCTGACACCACTGTCCTGCCTGGGTTCCAGGAGTGTTCTGAGGATCCATGAAATGATTGTAAAAACACTTTATAAAGTGTGAAGCTTATACAGATATGAGGTTCAATTCTCAATGATTTATGAAGGATCTACTCTGTAAATGACATGAACTGCCTCACTTTTATATCCCTAGCACCTAACATAATACCTGGTAGATAGGAGGCACTTAAATATTTTTTAATTGATTAATTGAAAAAAACGGAGGCAGCTAAGTGGCTGAGTGGATAAAGTGCTGGACTCAGAGTCAGGAAGAGTTCAAATCTGGCCTCAGACTCTTACTAGCTGTTATGACCCTAGGCAAGTCACTTAAATTCTATTTGCCTCAATACACTGGCGAAAAAAATGGCAAAACACTCTAGTATCTTTGCCAAGAAAATCCCATAGATAATATTGGTGTGCCCATGGTCCATGGGGTTGCAAAGAGTCAGATACAACTGAATGACTGAACAACAATGGTAAGAAGGCAAAATTATGGGTTCTGGCAACATAAACACACAAAAAATACCTGTAACAGCATCTGCCTCTGAGAGCTTACATTGTATTGGGGAGTTATAGCATGTATACAGATAAATAAATACAATATAATTTGATGGGGGAGAAAAAAGTGAAGAGAGAAGCACAAAGAAACAGATGGCGAGAGATACAGAGATAGGGGCAGAGAAAGAATGTGTTTGTCACAGGCAGAAAGACCGACAGCGAGGTGGTGGAGTGAAGAGTGCTGGTTTTGGAATCAGGAAGACTTGAGTTGAAATCTAGCCTCAGATATTTCCTAGCTATGTGACCCTGGGAAAGTCACTTAATCTCCTTTTGCTTCAGTGTCCTTATCTATAAAATGGAGCTAATAACAGCACCTTTCCTCCAGGATTGTTGTAAGGATGAAATAAGACGATCTTTGTAAAGTACTTTGCAAACCTTAAAGTGCTATAGCTATAGCTCTATCTATCTATCTATCCGTCTATATCTATCTATCTATCTATCTATCTATCTATCTATCTATCTATCTATCT
>NW_020954564.1:26821273-26825277 GCF_900497805.2 Vombatus ursinus
TCTATCTATCTATCTATCTATCTATCTATCTATCTATCTATCTATCTCTCTTCTATCTCTAATCTATCAATATACAAGTGAAGTTTACTGACATCTGTTCAGTGACTTCGATTTTGTGGAATCATCCTACTTTGTTTGAACAGGACAACATTTGACTTCCAGTGGTATCTCTCTTATCCTTCAACTTCTACTGGAGATGGCTAGCCTCAGGATGATTGACAGCTTAGCCACCCAGAGACTGAGCACACAGCAATGGTAAAAGGTCCTAGACTCCTTCCCCCTCTTCCCTGATTGAGATGCAACATAAATTGCAATTAGGAGAGTGGGTCATGGATCTTCCCACTAGGGCCATGGCATATCCAGATGGTGCAGTGAGATGATGGTGTGGTTGCAGGGTAATAGGATTTAGAACTGAAAGGGACTTTGGAAATAATTTAGTCCTACCTCCTCATTCTAGAGATGAGAAAAAGGAGGTTCAAATATGTGAAGTTAGAATTAGACCTTTCCCAAGCTCTTGCAAGTAGCAAGTAGCAGAACCCATAGCCTCTGACTCAAAATTCAAATTCTTTCTTAAATTCCCTCCTGCATCACATAACAATTCTTGTAAATCTTATATATATATATATATATACACACCAACTTGCACACCTAACTATTTTTCTCTCTTTTTGAGTCTAAGCAATCTTTCTACCTCCCCTGTTCTGCTCCAGTAATTGCTCCCCTGATTGTCTGGGAAAAGGATTCTATGCATATTCATGAACCCCCTATCTTTCAGCAGTACCCAGGTTTGCATGTTTCTCAGTCAAACATCATTTCATTAAAGAAGCAAACTCGGCTATTTTTTTTTTGCATACTCCTTCCAAACTTGTGGGTGACAGTATCTTTAGGTAATGATTCTTAGGTGTCTAAATAGAAATCCTTTCAAATGCATGTTTCATGGGACAGTACACAGGGGCTGACTGAGGCATGTTCCACAATGCAGTGAAATACTGCTAAAGCTTGTCAGTCTTTTCTTGTCAGCTTGTATCATGGCACACAGGTATTATGAGGGGAAACCTCATATGAACATCACATTGGCACTCTCACAGTCAGGCCAGATGTTTCTCCAGTTCAGGACTCTACCTTTGATTGGGGACATCAGGGAAGGTTACTGGAAAAGCCTGACCTTTGACCTCCCTCAAAGCATCTTCACATATAATGACCCATATAGGACAAGCAATGATGTAAATGAAGTCTATATGTTGGGAAGATACAAAAACCAGAACAAACAAATAAACAAAAATATGCTATAATCACCTCTTATTCTTTTGTGCCAAAAAGAACTCATCTTTCCCCCTCATTACTTTCAAAGGCACTACCGTCCTCCCAGACACTCAGTTTTGTAGTAATGGAATCATCCATGACTTCTGATTCTTCCCTCTCTTTCCCACCACATATTAAATCTGTTACTGAAGCTGGTTATAATTTTATTTTGACAGCATCTCTTGAATTGTTCACCTTCTCTACAGCCACTACCATAATGTGGGTTCTCATTGCCTCTCAGATGCATGACTCTAATACCTTCCTAATTAACCTCTCTGCTTCCAGTTTCTCCTCCTTCCTTTCAGTCCTCCAAACACCTATCATTATGGTCATCCTAAAACACAGGTGTGACCATGTTATTCCACTAATTAGACACTTTCTGTGGATCCCTCTTGTTTGTAGGATAGAACATAAATTTCTTAGCATGGTATTTAAGGGCCTCCACCATTCTGTTGCTGCCTACATTTCCAGACTTCTTTCACATTATTCTCATTAATTGCATATTCCAGCAAAACTGTTGACATTCCATCTGCCACCTCATTCATTTGCTGTAGGAGTCTCCCGTGCCTGACGTGCATTCTTTCTTCAGTTCTGTTTGTTTGAACGTCGTGGAGAAATGGTCATCCAGCCTCATCTTGCAGTTCTTGGTGATAGCGAACTCATTACTTCCTAAGGCAGCCCATTCTATTTTTGGATGACTGTATTTGCTAGGAGTTTTTTCCCCCCTTATTTTTTGTTGTTGTTGGACAGCTAGGTGGTGTGGTGGATAGAGTGCCTGGCCTGAAGTCAGAAAGACTCATCTTTCTGAGTTCAAATCTGACCTTAGACACTTATTAGTCATGCAAGTCACTTAATCTTGTTTGCCTCAGTTTCCTCATCTATAAAATGAACTGAAAAAGGAAATGGCAAACCACTCCAGTGTCTTTGCCAAGAAGCCCCCAAATGGGGTCACAAAGAGTTAGATATGACTGAACAATAACAACAAATTTGCTAGAATTTTTTTTCCTTATAAGGAGCTTTAAAATCTGCCTTTCCACAACTTCCACCCACAGCTCCTCATTCTATACTCGAGGGTCAAGTTTAATCCTCTTCTACATGACAGCCCTTAAATATTTGAAGACAGCTACCATGTCCACTCTTAAATCTTATCTTCAACAGGCCAAGTATCCTAGTTCTTTTGACTGATTTTCATCTGGTATAGTTTCCTGTACTCTCTCCATCCTGATTGTCACCACTTCGATGCATCTGGTTTGTCAATATCTTTCCTAAAATGTGGTACACTATATGTGTTCTGACTGAGGCAAAATAAATTGGGACCAATACCTCCCTTCTTCTGGACTTCATGCTTACTGAGGTGGCCTAAAATTGAATCAGTTTGTGGGTTGTTTTTTTTTTTTTGGTTACCATATTACACTCTTGCCTCATATCCATCTTGTAAGCAAATAAAATTCCCAGATCTTTTTCACATGAGCTGTTGTACAGCGAAGTTGTATGTGTATAGTTGATTTTTTAAAATCAACCATAGGACTTTACATTTATCCCGATTATGTTTCATTTGACTTGCAGTGGGATCAAGATGAAATATAATAGGGATAAATATAAAGCCCTCCAGTTAGGCTGTGAGTCATGTAACACCAATCTCCAAAGAATAAAAAATGAGTATCACTCAAAGGGCAATGGAGGTACATGGTACATGAGAGCAAGTTGTAACACTTAACAAATAAGGAACTATGAAGAAGAGCCAGGGTAAAGTAGATCATCAAAGAAATGTATGACAGGAAAATATGATGGGCTAGTCACATGACCAGAATAAAGGATGATTGATGGACAGCTTGTGTGTTTCACTATTACCTTCACAATGTCAATGGAAAGAGAGGAAAGCAACTAGTACAGTGCATGGGTTCCTAGGGGTGAACTAGGGGTGAAGTATATAGACAAAAATCATACAGAATGGGAAGGCAGGCAACATATATATCCAAATATATAATATAAACTTGAATATCATTCTATTGATTAACAACTTCTTCAAGTTTCTTTCTTTGATTTTCATTTAACTTTTAGTACTACATATTTTTTTTTCTTGTTCATCCATCCATCTATCCACACATCCATCCTTTGACACAGTTCTATACAACAGTAATCTATCTTAAGAGAAATGTTAAACCTCCTATAGCTGGCTGATTAGTTCGCTTTCAACACAACAAACATTCCCAACTCCCTCTGAAGTTTTTATGCCTCTCTCAGATTTAAGCAGCTGGTGGTGTGGTAGATAGAGTGTTGGACTTGGAGTCAGGAAGGACTGACTTCTAATCTTGCCTCAGATATTTGCTGGTTGTTTGACCTTGGTCTAGTCATTTAATTGCTCACCACCTGTTTATTCATCTGTAAAATAAGGATGGTAATAGCTCCTACCTCACAGGGTTATTGTGAGGATTAAATGAGACAAAATATGTGAATCATATTGCAAAAACTTATTCTATAAACTCTAAATAATGTTATTATCGTTGTTGTTATTATATTATTTCAGCTGTTTTAGCCTTTCAATATCTTTTTGAATCCCAACTTTGTTCTGTCATCCTACTGATTTACTATTTCTTTCAGTTTCTTTCTTTAGTTTTCTTTCAACTTTTGGTACTATACTTTTTTTCCCTGTTCATCCATCCATCCATCCATCCATCCATCCATCCATCCATCCATCCATC
>NW_020954564.1:26825287-26834302 GCF_900497805.2 Vombatus ursinus
ATCCATCCATCCATCCATCCATCCATCCATCCATCCATCCATCCATCTGTATTTTGTCACAGTTTTGTGCAAGAGTCATATATCTTAAGAGAAATGTTAAACCTCTCATATCTGGCTGATTGGTTTACTCTCAACACCACAGACATTCCAAATTTCCTCTTAAGTTTTTATGCTTCTATCACTCAAGAATTCACCTAGACTTTTCTTGAGTTAACTTTTAAGTTAGCTTGACTCTCAGAACAAACTTTATCCTTTGTTGAGATGAAATCTCATACTTTCTCTAAACGATTCCCAAATAAAATGGATTATCTTGGAAGATAGTAGTTTTCTGTCCCATTGAATGTTTCTAAGCAGAGGCTGAATGACTACCCACCGATTATGGTACAGAGGGGATTTTCATTCACATGAGGTTTGGACTAAATTGCCTTGGAAGTCCCTTCCAACTCTGAACTTCAACATGGCATAGTGAAAAAATGCTGGATTTGGAGTTAGGAGAGACATGGGTTCAAATTCTGGAATACTTTCTGTGTGATCTTGAGCAAGATTTCTGAGTCTCAGTTTTCTCATAAGTAAAACTAGGCTTAATGATACTTGTGTTTCCTACCTCACAAGATTACTTTGAGGGAAACACTTTACAAGCTTGAAAGCTCTATAGAAAACACTGCAATTATTATTCATTCATTCATCACATTTATTGTATGCTTAAAATGTCCATGTTCTGTTTTAATTTGTGGGTCCTTAGTGCTTCTCCTATATCATGTTCACAAACTTGCAGTCTCTCTAAGACATGTTGATTCCTTATTATGTATTTCATTTATGCCCTTGAAGGAAAAAAAAGCATTAAAAAATCCAGACATTTGAAGGGACCAAGGGACTAGGCTGTTTAAGACTTTTGTTTACTTATTTGAAAATTAATGAGGATGTCTAAAGACATAGACATCACCTTTGGTCCCTCAAGGTCCAAGATCAATAAGTATTTATTAAGCACCTATACTCAGCAAACCAAACAAATACGTCTCTGCCTACTGAAGTTCGCTGGTCTGACTACATCCTCCCCAGGCTTGAAACCCTTTTGTTATCTTTGACTCTTTCCCTTTCCATTGCCTTGGCATATGACATACAATCAGTCAGTCATTAAGTCTTGTTGATTCCTTCTAATGTCTCCCATTCCCTTGTTTCCCTTCTTGGTGCCACCATCCCAGTTCAGGTTCACATTTTGTCTCAGGGGAAGCAGAAAGAAGATTCAGGTTCAGGTAGAGGTTGGGCTACATGGTCTCCTAAGCCCCTTCCAACTCTGAGGTCCCATGACTTTGTGACCTGTACCACTGTACTGCAATTCCCTCTCAGTACTCTTCCTTCTTTTAATCTATTCTGCACAGGTTACCAAATTAGTTTCCTCACTGTACTACTCTTACGATGTCATTCCTCTACCGAAAAAAAAAAACAAACAAAACTTCTGTGGCTCCCCCTTGCCTATAAGATGAATTCAAAACGCCTTGCCTAATAAAGTCAATGCCGTTTAGATCTAGCATCTGCTTTTCTAACCTAGCTATCTACTCATCCTCTCTACAAAGCCATCCCTGATCATTCCAGTCTATGCTGAGGTCTCCCTCCCCTTAAAAATTATGGTGGTTGTTTGCTTTTAATACCATTTATAGAATTAGTCTATTCAGGGAGATAAGTTATATATTTAAAATTGTATTGTTAACGAACCTTGAAGATGTTCAAACTTCTTGACAATAGGGACTATACCTTATACTTCTTTGTATATCTCATAATGCTTTCCATTAAGGTGATCATACAACAAGTGCTTAGCATTGTTGACTTTATTTTTCTATTAAATTCAGATGGACACATTAAAGTCATATGGAGAATAGCACTAGAGGTTCTAGGGTAAGGATTTGAACCCAGATATCCTGAATCCAAATGCAGTCCTCTTTTCCCTACATTTCATAGTCTTTTCCACACTTCCCTCCTCCTAAAATCAACATGGTTCAGAAATATAGTCTTTGGGAATGAAAATTAAACAACAATGTTCAAGGACTATATCCCTTCTAAGTGATGTATGAGAAATGCTGAATGTTAAAAATAAATTTATTGTCTATTTCTCCCTAAGGGAAAATGGAGGTAGGGACCTGAGGATACCTCCATTTGGTCTAGAATAAATTTCCCATGCTGCAGATTGATCAGTGTACAGATGTTTTCCTGAATAGGTTGAGCATAAATCAATTTTTGAAAATAAATTGAATCCTACTTCAAATTCATCACAAGTTCTTACTTTTTAAAGGAATCCATAAAAAAATCTTTTTTTTGCAAGCATCCCCTAAATGTAATTTTTTTTTGTTTTATTTTAGGAAGATAAATCTGGTCAGTTTCCACATCTATAAAATAAGGGGCTTGGATTCAATGATTTCTAATGTTCTTTCTAGCATTAATGAAATTTCACTTGAAATATTCATATCTTGGGTTTGTTTAAAGTGAGGGACACTGAAAAGGTTAGTGCCATTTTCCATTTTTTGACTGTGACTGAAAAAAATAACTGAATATTTGATTCTCTGAAGTCTGGGCAATGGACAAAATTTTGGCTTGGAATTTGACTCAAATGGCTGGAAACTGAGCTCAACCTATTCTGTAGTAATTTATTCTCTGATGGTCACAGCTCAAAGTCACTCCTATGACCTTGTTCTAAATATAGTCTTTTACTCACAGAAATATGTTTTATTTTCTTAAAAAAAAAAGAAAAGAAAAATCTGGAGGCCAAGGCACAAAGAGGTCATTGATTTAATTATCTTTGCTATTGCTGTCATTACTACTGTATATAAAAGTCTCTCTGGAGATTGTTGATTTTTTTTCCTTTTAATTATTGGGCTGCCCTGGATGTCAGCCTCATGAAAACCTTTTCTCTTTCTAAACATCTAGAAATGTCTGTGGGTGTCTAAATGAAGTCTGTGGGAACTTTTCAAGAGAATAGTAAAACAATCCCCTGTCTGACATCCTCCTTCCCCTTCTCCCCCCACCCCCCCTAAAAAAAAAGAATCACCAAAAAATAACTTCTTTTTTAGGGAAACACACACACATACATACAAACAAGCCAGGATGAGATTAGACAGCTATTGGCTAAGATAAATAAGTTCTTATCATCTTCCATCCTAAATCACTGAACTAGGATGATAAGATTTGTTACAATGGAACAAGTATGTGATTTGGAGTTGTGGAAGTGACTTCAGAGATTATCTAGCCCAATCCATACCTAAACAGGAAATCCCCAACCACTCATATTTGTTATTCAGCCTCTACTTAAAGACATTCAGTGGAAAAAGGTGTCACCACTGCCCAAGGCTGCCCAGCTGACTTTTGGACATTTGATTAAAAATGTTTCTTTTTACTGAACTTCTCTGCTACTACCACACATGAATTTTATCTCTTTCCTGGGAACAAGTAGAATAATTTCAATCCCTCTTTCATCTCACAGTTCTTCAAATACTTGAAGACATTCAATGTATGTATCATGGCTTTTCTAAGTCTTTGCTTCTCCAGGCTAACCACCTTTACTTCCTTCCTCATATGGAATATGAGATGTCTCCTTCTCTGGATGCTCAGAAGTCCATCAATGTCCTTCCTAAAATGTGAAGCCCTGAATGGAAGACAATATTCTCGATGAGGCTGGCCAGGGCATAACATAGTAGAATTCTTGCCTCTCTCATTTTGGACAGTATACTCTATTAATGCAACCTAAGACAACTTTAGATTTTTTTTGGCTCCCACCTCACATTACTGACTCGTATTGAATTTGCATTGGATTAAAAATTCCTAGAAAGCCTTCATACAATTGTTGTCTAGCCCCACCTTCCCTATCTCATATTTGGGCAGTTGATTCCTTAAACACAAGAACCTGATTGAGTTTTATGTCACTGGTAGTCCCATCATTTGTCCATTATTCTAGTCTGTAGAGATGTTTTTGTATTATGACTCTGTCATCCAAGATGTTAGTTTTCCCTTCCAGCTTTGTGTCATCTACACATCTGATGAGCCTGCCATCTATGGCATCCCTTGTGTCACTGGTAAAAATTTTGAATAGTTACTCTCAGTAGATGGGATGATGATAACTGATGACAGAGAAGGAAGAGCTGCTAAATTATGATTTTGAGCCAGGCTTCTTTGCCAAGGAGAATGATATCTGGCCTGGAAAGAACAGAATAAAACTGGTTAATTAGGAAGCTGATACTAAAGATAAGAAAGGAGACAGTAAGAAAGTGCCTAGCTATACTAGATAAGTTGGATTCACTTGTCCCAGATGAATTGTGTCCTTTGGTATTGAAAGAACTGGCAGACTTGATTGCTTAGAAACTGTCAATTATATTTTAAATATTATGGAGAATCAGGCTAGAGAAGGGCATATATTTCTTTGCTTTTAGGGAAGAAAGGAAGTAGAATAGAATATGTAAACATGAGGCCAGTTAGTTTGAATTCAATTCCTGGCAAAATTCTAGAATGTGATATTAAAGAGAATTTTAGTAAATATTTAGAAAAGAAAGTAGTGATCACCAGGAGCTAGCATGGCTTTCCCAAGAAAGATGATCCCAGCCTCTCTTTTCCTTATTTGATAGAGGTTACTCTACTGGTAGATCATGAGAGTGTTGTAGATAGCAAAGCATTTAATAATATTTCTATATTCAATGGAAGTTCAAATACTGAAGCTGAAGCTTAAATATTTTTGGCTGCATCATGAGAAGATAGAATTCACTGGACAAGACTCTGATGTTGGGAAAGATTGAAGGCAAAAAGAGAAGGCGACAAGAAAGAATGAGATGAACAGTGTTATAGAAGCAATAAAGATGAATTTGGACAGACTTTGAGACATAGAGGAAGATAGAAGGACTTGGTGTGCTATGGTGCTTGGGATCACGAAGACTTAGACATGACTGAATAACAACATTCTAGTGGAAAAGATTAAGACGTGTGGAGCAGCTGATAGCACAATGATATACAATTCGTTTGTGGTCACAAGACCATATATCCTAAGCTGGAAAGGACCTCAGAGATAATTGATCCAATCTCTTCATTTTATAGATGAGGAAATTGAGGCCAAGGAGATTAAATGACTTGCTCAATTACCATGCAGGGAGTAAGCACCAGAGACAGTATTTGAACCCAGGTCTGGCAAGCTGGTACTCTCTTCATTTTATGACATGACCTCTTTTGAATGACTAGACTCAAAGGGTGGGTCATTGATGTTTCAATGTCAGCTTGGAAGTGGCATGTCCCAGGCATCTATGCTTGGTTATATGCTGCTTCATATGTTTATCAGTGATTTGGATAAAGGCCTACAAATCATGCTTATCAAATTCGCAGATGACACAGGGTGGGAAGGATCAATAGCAGAACATAATAAAGGATTTATGCAATTAACTTATGTTGTTACACTGGGAAAGTCACTTTTCATCTCTGAGCCTTGATTTCCCCATCTCTACAATGAAGGAATTGAACTAGATGGACTTTCAGGGCCCATCTAACTCAGCCTATGAGTACAGATTTATATTTAGTATCTGAGTAGGACTTGTAGGTGGAAAGGGGTAAAGGATAGGAATTGAGTTGGTGAGTTAAGAATATTTCACTGTTATTTATCTCCTTGGCTGTAGGAAAATAGTTATTCCATGAAAGTAGGAACTTAGAGTTTAGGGAACAGTCATTTGGGGACATTAAAACAGAAAGTAAGCCTGATATTGTCCCACAAACTATCCCACAGTAGCACAGTCAGAGTGAGAATATAGAGATAGGTAAGCCAATGGCATTCCTCATGTTCATGTGCTTATTAAAGTCCCTCCAAATTAAAAGTCCCTCCAAAAAGCACTGGAATGATGATCCTTTTCACATTTATAGGGCTTTTAACTTTCATATCTATTATCTCAGTTGTTCCTGATAACCACTCTTTCTATCAGGTTGGTAGGGTAGAAATCAGTAGACCTATTTTGGAAATAGGTAAACTAAGTCCCTGGAATAGTCAAGTAAAGGTCAAGGTCATGCTCCGAGTTAGGAGTAGAGCCAGGATGGAATTTGGGGCTTCTGACTCCCTAGTCCATTTTCTCTATTTTTAAACAAATTAACAAACAAACAAATAAACAAGCATGTAAGCAAGCAAACAAATAAATGAATGGATAATCAAATAGATAAATAGATAAATTTAGTATCTCCTTCCCCCAAGGGAGGGATCACGATTAATCCCTTACCCAGCTGAAAAGGAATGTCTGTGGCTTATTTGGGGTTATTAATGGCTCATCTATAGAAATGGGCAACTTAAAGATGATGGTTAATGGAGAATCTACTTTTCTTCTGCTCTATCCTATGTGTCAGGAGCTAAGGGAGGACCATATCAGGTGGAGGATAGATAGATAGATAGAGATATCACCAAAATTTTCTCTGATGTCATCGCTTCCTCACCCCCTCCCACAGAGCCATCCCATATGACAAATAATATTTTTAAAAAAATAGAGAAAAAAGAGGAAAAAAACAGCAAAACTGATCAATGCATCAAAAACCTAAAGATATGTGCAACATGTCACATCTGTGGCCCTCTTGCTTCTACAAAGGCATGGGGTTCCCTGACACTTTCTAATGTACCTCTGTGCCACCATTCAGGCTTGTTTTCCCATTTCTTCCCACTGACCACATCCCCACCTTAACATAGAGCTCAAGCTAAGTTTCCTCCCTTGTCAATCAAAATCTATTCTGCAACCTCTGGGGAAAAAATTTTTGTCTTGGGCGTGGTTTGATCATCTCAGGAAGGTGGGACGATCTAGATGTGGTGTGATCAATTTCCTTTGGAAGGAGAATGCTGTTGCCAGTCTCTCATCATTAGGTATGCTGTCCTTTGTTCATCTCCACCTGCAGATCCCAGGGGATGTCCTTCCCTTTGTGGATACAGTTTATATATGAAAAATCAAATCAAATCCCAAAGCCCAAGGCTCTTCTCCTGCTGGGCTGTCTAATCCCAGAATGACAGTCCCAGAGTCACTTTGAGTTCAATACAAAATTCATTTTCAGACTCCTTTGATCATTTTGCCTTGTATGCAGCTGGTACCTTTTTGTGTATGAAAACCTATCATACGTTAAAGTGGCTCCATATTTATAGAATCAGCTTCTTTGGTTTAGGGACTTGCTCGGTTCAATGTTGGGGAAAGGACTGTGATCAGGGATTTTCATTCATTCTTGGGATATTGTCATCATTCATTTGACAGGTTCCCCCTTCCCCCCTTCACTCCCTTGCTCATGTGCATGTGTATGCTTGGGGAGGGGGCGTTCAGGGAGGGTGGGGTTCAGTTGGTATACTGAATACCCATTATGTACACTGCTCTGTACTAGGTGCTGAGATAGATGCCTGAAAAGAAGGGGCAGATTTTGCTTTCAAGGAGCTTAGCATCTACTTAGGAGACAGTTATCTTTTCCTGTATCTCTGATCCAAGAAGAAAGATGAGAAGTCCAACGGTTCAGTGGAAAGGCCTTTTAATTGGCATTCAGGGAGCCTGTATGCCACCCATGATGTATCACTAAGTCACTGGGTGACATTGGACAAGTCTTCTCCCCTCTCTAGGTCTCAGTTTATTTGTCTGTCAAATGAAGGCTTTGGATGATATCATCTCTAAGTTTCCTTATAACTTTAAAGCTTTCTGAATCTCTAATAAGTGCTACATGGGAGAAAGACCTGCGTTCAGAGAATGCTTCATTCAGAAAATGTAGGACTTAGCTCAAGCCTAAAGAATCAGTGAGCTGAAATGAGGAGAAGGAAGAGAAGAGCATTCCATGTTTGATGGAGAAACAACAGGCACAGAAATTATAGAATCATTGATAGGACCACAGGCTGCGAGCTGAAGGAGAGCTCAGAGGATATCTAATATAATGCTCTGATTTTTAAAACTCTTCTTTAGATTGTAAGCTCCTTAAAGGCAGGGACTGTCTTTTGCCTCTTTTCGAGTCCCCAGCACTTCCCAGTGCCTGGCACATAGTAGGAGCTTAATACATATTTATTGATTATTGACCGATTGATTATTTTACTAGATGAAGGAACTGAGGGAGGTAAAATGATTTGCTATAGGTCACATGGGTAGTAAGAAGCAGAAGCAGGCTTTGAACAGAGATCTGGTACAAAAGTGGTACTGTGCAAAGTGTAATTGGGTAACAGAGGCTAGAGCAGTCAAGTGGAGGTATAGAGTATATGTTGGAGAGTAGTGAGAAATAAAGATAGGAAGGAATATTACCCCCAGGGGATGGTTGCAGAAAGCCTTAAATGTCAGGCTGAGAAACAGGGTCATTATCCTAAAAGCAATAGAAATGACAAAGGTAAAAGAGGAATGAGTCCGATGTCCAGTGGCCTACATCATCCAGGACAGGAATCTAGCGTAGCAGTCAGATGGAATCTGTGGCTTTTCTCTCTCAGGTCTGGTATAGACATCTCCTTGCCCTGGTCTTCAACCTCTGCTCTTCAGCTCAGTTATGGGCTTTTGTCCTATAGAAGGAACCTCTGGTTTGGGTCCTTCCCTGTATCCCTAGCAAATTTTATCTTTCAGACAGTTTTCTTGATTCCTCAAATTTTAGGAAATAGCTTTAAATTTCCCCAAACGGAGCAAGTTTCTCTGTTGTGTCTGTCGCCATCTGCTGGCCACGCTCTAGAGCTGAGCAGGCTCAGCATCTCCACCAAGGGCTCAGGGATGAGAATTGCACCCATTTAATGCTGGTAGATATTCTTCCCATTGGTGCCGAAGAACTACGTGCAGACTGATTGAGTGGGGTGGAGAGAACTGAGCAGAGCTCCTGAGGTAGGGTAGAGCTTCCATATAATGTCGAAGCCTCTGCATGTGGCTGTAGAGATCTGACTAACCGGATATGGCCCTTGACAAGCTTCTAGTCTGAAATAGAATATCCTGAAGACACACACACACACACACACACACACACACACACACACACATTACATAGTTGCATAGTCTCTACCTGGCACCATTGAAGCTATGTCATCCAGAG
>NW_020954564.1:26834312-26849885 GCF_900497805.2 Vombatus ursinus
AGTTGCATAGTCTCTACCTGGCACCATTGAAGCTATGTCATCCAGAGTTGCATAGTCTCTACCTGGCACCATTGAAGCTACGTCATCCAGCAAGGGGCTAGGCTGTGGCTATTGCACTGAGAAGATGGTGCTAGGGTCTCTGGGATGGTGACCCATCGTAAAAACATTGCCAGTGCATTCTGGGCAGCCAACTTTTCCTCTAATCCCTCACAATGCTTTAAGTCTTTTGTGTACCTTACAAGGCCAGCCCTGGGCAAAACTGAACTTGGCTTTCAGTACCTCTAATCTCTGTTGTAGGTCTTTTCCCACTGTGTGATATTTCTTTCCCCCACATACACACTCCTATTAAAATCCTTCTGATCTCAGATCTGTTCCTGAGGGTGAATTGTGATGGGAGAGAAGAGGGAGAACAGTCATTGCCATAGGGCAGATGTCAGAGCTCAGATGTGCCCTTATCCTTCCTGCTTTCCCCTTCCTTGTCACCTCCAGGATCAAATATCAAATGTAATTTGGCATTTAAAGTCCTTTACAACTTGGCTTCTCCCGGCTTTTCTAATCTTCTTACTCTTTCCCAGCACCGTTCTGCAATCCAGATACACAGGCCTCCTTGCTGTTCCTCACACAGGACAATTGTCCTCTCATCACTGCTCCTTTGCACTGGTTGTCCCTCAGCTGGCAAGGTTCTGCCCTTCCCTCCTACTTCTTTCTTTCCTTGGTGCTTTTAAGACCCAGCTCAAAGCCCACATTTCTGTAGAAGACTCTGCTTTCCTTTTAAGATTACCCCTTCCTACTGTATACATCTTGTAAATGCATAACTGCTTGCATGTTATTTTTCACATTAGAATGGGAGCTCCTTGAAAGCAGGGACTGTTGACCATTCTTTGTATCCTCAGTGCTTAGCAAAGTGCCTGTCATAGAATAAGCACTTACTAAATGCTTGTTGACTGAATGATAGTAAGAGGAGGCCAGAGAATTCCAAGGAATAAGACTCATCTTTCATTACAGAATAAAAAGCTGTCCCTTGGGAAAGGAACTCAGGATACCAGCTTGGGACAGATGGTGAGAAGTAGAGAAGAGAGTATTTAGGGTGGGGCCCTAAAAATCCCTAAAACAGGGGTAGAAGGTGGGGCCTGTGAGTTTCTTTTAAAAAAAATGATAATTGTATTTCAATATATTGGTTTCATTTATAATCCTATGTATTTTATTCTATGCATTGAAAATGAGAAGGGATGCGTAGTGGATAGAGCACTGGCCCTGGAGTCAGGAGGATCTGAGTTCAAATCTGGTCTCAGATCAGAGACTTGACACTTTCTAGCTGTGTGACCCTGGGCAGGTCACTTAACCCCAATTGCCTTGCCAAAAAAAAATGAGAAGAGATTCATAGAAGGGGTTCACTAGACTACCGAAGGGGTCCATGGCATAAGAAAGGTTAAGAACCCCAGGCTGCTGATGTCATATGGGGCATCTATTTTTGCCACCTTAGCATCTGTGTCCTTGGCTGGTCTTTTCCAGTAATCCATGCCCTGCTTTCTACCTTCTCAAAGCTTGCCTCAGGTGAGAGTGTCTGGCCCTAATCTGCAACCCTCTGCTCTGGGAGCCACTAGTGTTTCTGGGTCCTGTGTGCACAGATTCTTCCCTCTCTTCATTTTGTAGCATCAAATCAATTAGCCAACGGTCTAGTTTTCAAAGCCCTAGCACATAACACAGGCCACAAACTCTTCATAACTGTCGCAGACTCTCTCTTCTCCATCAGTTTCTTTTCTTCTGTGAACTCTGGGACGGGTTTAGTTGTTAGGAAATTTTCCTTATACCAACTCTAAACCTGTCCCTCTGTACCTTTCATCCATTTCTCCTATCACTATCTTCCGCCAAGCAGAACCAATCGAATCTTTGCTCTAGGAGACCACTTTTCATATTCTTGGACGGTTATTATCCTCCCGGTCCCCCAACCACCAAGACTCTTGATCTCAAAGCAAAACACCCTAGTTCCTTTCCCCAGTGACACAGCTTCTAGTCTCCTCAGCATTCTAGTTGCCTTCTATGGAACACACTCCCATTGATCAGTATCCTTCTTCCTTTTACCTAGGTCCCTGAACCTCATCTATGCAACAATGGGGATGGATTAGATAACTTTGGAGGCCCCTGCCAGCTCCTAGATCTAATTATCCTTTGAAAAAATCTGTATTGATGGGATGATGATAACTGACAATGGACAGAAGGCAAAGACACTTAAGTCTTATCTGGATTTTTTTTTCCTTTCCTTGCAAAGGAGAATGATCTTCGGACTGGAAAGATCAGAACCAAATGATTAATGAGGTTATTGTAAGGATCCAGTGGGGAAATGTGTATACAGAACTTTGTAAACCTAAAAGTGCTAAATAAATGTCAATTATTTTATCAATTTATAGATGTATCTTCGTATTTATCTGCTAATTGTCTAGGCCTATAATTTCATTGGTTTAGGTAATTCTTGGTGAGAACTCTCTGTACTAATATAGATCAGCAACTATTCTTTAACTTACAGCCTTAGAATCATGAGATTAAGTTATTGGCCCAGGGTCACATGAACAGTATGTGTCATGTGTCAAAGGCAAAATTTGAATTCAGGTCTTCCCAACTCCAAAGCCTGCTTTCTATACACTAGTCTAAACTGTACTGTCTCTCTCTCTATTATTATTATTAGTGGTAGTAGTGGTGGTAATAGTGGTAGTAGTAGTAGTAGTAGTAGTTGTTGTTGTTGTTTTATCATTAATATCATGAGAGGCAGTTTGCTATAGTGGGACCCTCAGCCTTGAAACCAGGAAGATGTGGGTTCAAGTTACACTGCTGTGTAATCCTGGGGCAAGTCACTTAACTTTTCAGCACTTTAAGCAGCTAGAGTTGTGAGCTGAAGAGAAGGGATTGGTGTCACGTAGCAGAAGGACTTCCTTACACCAGTGGAACCACGGGTCTAGTGGCTATCCTATTAATGTTACATGGAGATTTCTACTGGTGACAAAAGCAATGGAAGTACACATTCATCAAAAATATTTAAGTATGTCTAGTATAGTTATAATTAGATTTCATAGGATCAAAGATTTCAACCCAAAAAGGAACTCAGATCTAATCCTACTCCATCATTTACCATGTGAGGAAATGGAGGCTCAAGGAAGTTAAATGACTTGACCCAGGGCATACAGGTAGTAAGTGTCAGAGTTGGCATTGAACCCAGGTCTCCTGATTAACTGACATCCATAGAGGTTAAATGATTTGCCCAGAGTCACACAGGCAGTAAGTGAACAGAAATAGCATTTTAACCCAGGTCCTCTGACTCCAGAGACAATACTTTCCCACTGTACCACACTGCCTTCCAAGACCATTAAGAGATCCTTGGATACATGACTATTATATTGCCAAGGCTGTGAATGAAGAGCGTGGGAAAATCAGTGTTCATTTAACATGGCTATAAAATCCCTATGCTTTGTTTGTCCTCCTCTATATGTGTGAAATCTGTGACACCAATAATAGGATAATCCATACCTCAGGCAGGCAATCTGACTCAATCCCTTCCCCTAATGGGGCTTTAAAAAATTACTAGCATACTCTAGCTTCCTATTTAAAGAGAAGGCGATTTCAAGCCAACATACCTTGGGATGTACCTAAGTCAGCTTTTGACAGTCTGGGGGAAAGAAGGGCACTGGGGGGAAGGTCCCTTGAGAAATACTGAGTGGCTTCCTGTCCAAGTCAGTCTTTTTCTATTCCCAAGTACTCAGAGTACATGGTTGTGAATAAGTCATCTCTCACTGATTCGGACTGATTGGAGGCAAGGTTTGTCCAAATTAAAGACAAGTCTGATGATAGACTGTTGCTGGAGAAACATGGTTGGATTACTCTGAAACACCTGACTTCATTCTTCTTTATCCCAGCCTCCATATTCCATCTCTTGTATCTACCTTCTCTTCATGCACATTACAATCACACTCATTCAGGACTTCTCACTTCTCACATGGACTATTGTAATAGTTTCCCAATATGGCTTCCTGTTTTCAGTCTCTCCTCCTCTCCAATCCATCCTATCTAATCCATCAGATAAGAGGCCTGCAGGCTATGGTCCACACAACACTCCTGACAGTGGTCCAAACCATATTGAAATGTAGTTCTTATCTGATCATAATATGTTGATATATTAATAAAAAAGGAACATTTAAATATGTATGGTTTTCCAAGTCAATATAGGACCCACAAGGATCCTTCTGTATGATTTAGTGACCATTGTTTCTATTTCAATTTGACATCACTGCTCCACATAGCTGCCGTTTTGGTAGTCTTAAACACAGGTCTGACCATGTCACTCCACTGCTCAAGAACCTTCAATGGCTCCTTATTGTGTCTTGGAAAAAATACAAACTCTTCTTTTTAGTCTTTAAAGCTCTTCATGATGACCTGGCTCTGATTTATTTCATCAGAGTGTGGAGATGAGGCTATACCAATGGAACAAAAACCTGGGCATGTCTTACTAACCTAGAAAGATTTTAATGATGGGTTTAGTGATGAATAATATATCTGCAGTCCAAGAACTGAACTAGCTAACTTTGAAGGGGCCCCTTACCAGAAAGTCAGCCCCCAGGTGACATATTTCTTTTCTTCATTGATAACAATTTATAGAAAACACTTATTTAAACATAGAGCATTTGAAATCTAACACCAACAAAATTGTGAATCCTTGAACATTGTTGTAAGAAAAATCATTTCAATTAAATTCAGCACTTACTTGTTCATTGCATACTACTTGCAAGGTTGTGTCCCACTCCCCAACCCCAATATTTGCTAACTCCTCTTTCAGATATCTTGAAACCAAACCTTCATTTTCCTTAAGACTGTGTCACTTCCAGTAGATTATAGACTTGGTCTAGTTCTGGCTCTCCTCCCATCTTTGTTTTCTTTCTTTCTTTTTTTTAATCAATTTATTTTGATTTATCAACAATCACTTCCATATGCTTTTGAGTATGAGGGCCTTTTTCTTTCTTTCTTTCTTTCTTTTTTTTTTAGGCAATTGGGGTTAAGTGACTTGCCCAGGGTCACACAGCTAGTAAGTGTCAAGTATTTGGTCTGAAGCTGGATTTGAACTCAGGTCCTCCTGACTTCAGGGCCAGTACTCTATCCACTGCACTACCTAGCTGCCCCCTTTGTTTTCTTTAAAGCCATTTCTACTTCCTTATGCAGCAGATCAAGGGCTGTGATGTTTAGTGTCCAAATGTGGCCATTTCACTGTCATTGATGGAGGGATGTAGGCCCTGTGATTGTAATCTTGATACAGCTTTTCCATTCTTGCTTAATTTGTTGTCATCTTTTTTGTTTTATCCTTATATGCTTTTATGACTTTCTAGTTTAATTGGGTGCATCACCGAAGTTTTTTGTGAACATTTTTTCTTTAATCATTTCTTATAATGTTGCTTACAATCTTTTACCATCTTTTTCTATAAGATTTCACAAACAAGTACATATTCTTTTTTTAAAATTTAATTAATTAATTCATTTAGTTTTTTTTAACACTCACATAAGATTTTGAGTTCTAAATTTCCTCCCCTTTCTCCCCTCCCCACTCACCAAGATGGTGTGCAATCTGATATAGGCTCTACATATACATTCACCTTAAATATATTTTCACAATAGTCATGTTGGAAAGAAGAATTAGAACCAATGAGAGAAACCACAAGGAAGAAGAAACAAACAACAAAAAAAATAGAGCAAATAGTATGCTTTGATCTGCGTTCAGACTCCATAGTTCTTTTCCTGGGTGTGGATAGCATTTTCCATCATGGGTCTTTTGGAGTTGTCTTAGATCCTTGCATTGCTGAGAAGAGCTAATTCTATCAAATGTTGCTGTTACTGTGTACAATGTTCTCCTGGTTTTGCTCACTTCACTCAGCATCATTTCACGTAAGTCTCTCCAGGTTTTTCTGAAGTCTGCCTACTCATCATTTCTTATGAAACAATAGTACTTCATTACATTCATATACCACAACTTGTTCAGTCATTCCTCAATTGATACATATCCCCTCAATTTCCAATTCTTGGCCACCACAAAAAGAGCTGCTAGAAATATTTTTGTACACGTGGGTTTTCCCACTTTTATGATCTCTTTGGGATATAGACCTAGAAGTGGTATTGCTGGGTCAAAGGATATGCACAGTTTTATAGCCCTTTGGGCATAGTTTCAAATTGCTCTCCAAAATGGTTGGATCAGTTCACAACTCCACCACCAATTCATTAGTGTCCCACTATTTTCCCACATCTTTTCCAATATCTATCATTTTCCTGTTTTGTCATGTTAGCCAATCTGATACATATAATGTGGCACTTCAGAGTTGTTTTGATTTGCATTTCTCTAACCAGTAGTGATTTAAATCATTTTTTTTAATATGACTATAGATAAATTTAACTTCTTCATCTGAAAACTGCCTGTTCATATCCTTTGACCATTTATCAATTAGGGAATGACTAAACAAGTATATATTCTAAAGCAGTGTGTCCTTTTGCAAGTCATAACTCCATTTTTTCAAAGAAACAAAATGTTTTCTGGCTAAAAAGCCTTCTAGGGTCTTTTGATCTCCTTATTGAGCAATTGACTTGGATTTGTTAAAGTTCCTTAAGAAATGGTGATAGACTATATTGATGCCTGTCTTTTTATCCATTTTCCATTTCTTGGGTATCTACAACTTGTTTAAATATATGAAATTGAAGTTTCTTATCTTATATGTGTCTTCTTATCTTACTTATTCTTCTAGTTTGGTATTGATTTTGATTTTTACTCCAAGAAATCAACAGTCTCTCTTTATATAAACAGCTGACCAAGAATGACTCCCACATTGATTACTAGTTATTTCCTCTCTAGCATACATTAATCTGCTTTGTGTGTATGTGAACTTAGATGGTACTCACCATGTCTAGTGCTTACTAGGTCTCTTCTTAAAGGAAGTATTCATGATATGTAGGCATCAGGCTTCTGCAGAGTCTACAAGCTCCTGGTGTCTCTTGTTTCTCACTCCTGATCCATGTTTTATACTATTCATGATAATGGTTAGCAATTTTCACACTTTAAAGTTTGCAAAGTGCTTTAAATATATTATCTTATTTATCATCTTCATTTTACAGATAGGAAAATGAGTGTGAGAGAGGTAACATGAATTGCCTAGGGTTATGCAGCTAATGAATGTCTGAGGCAGGATTTGAACTCAGGTCTCCTGACTTTAAGTCCAGTGTTCCATCCCTTGACCCACCTAAATGTTTTCCATCATTTTTTTGTGATCCTGTTTCCACCTTTTCACTGAAGTCACCAAGTTTGAATACACATTGATTTGATTCAGAGGACCTTATTGAATTCTGCATTGAATTTCTTTACCTCCTTATCCTCTGCAACATATGTTGGTGGATGAGGTACAAATGTCTTCACAGTTATCTTTTTACAAGTACCCATCATAAGCATAGCAATGCTAAATGAGCAAGTGTCCCATGAAATGCTGTTTCCTTTTGTCTTTGGACACATCATGAAGTCAATGCTACTAGCACCTCTGGCTCATGAGAAAATGTGAGCCGCCCTTCCAATGGGCTGCAACTTCCTTTGTGGTCTCTTGGTTTCATTTATAGCAAGAAAAGCAATTGAGAAAATATCAGTTAACTACCAACCCATATGCCTGCTTTTCCATCTCAATAAAATCTTTATGAGTATAATCTCCATACATATCAGGGAGATGAGAAGGGAATAGGCAGGCTTTCACAAACAGTATTTTTACAGCAGACCCCATCTTCCAGTTACACAAATGACTGAAAGGTATAGAAAACACAAGGGCCCATTGTGTTTATTATTTGCTGACTATAAAAAAGAAATGGATTTGGTGGAGCGAGACTCCTTAAAGGCTGTCCTCTAACAAGGTGCCTTCATAGGGTATGTTAAAATCATATAAGAATCCTAAAAATATATAACAACAGAGATAACTTTGTTTGACAGTCTTCTGACTATTGGTATCAATTGAGGCATAAAAGAGGTAGACGTGTTCTTACTAAAAGCGTTTGCTCCTGTCATGGAGAACTTGCAACCCAGAGACCAAGTCAGAGATATTCCTTATAGGTGGTGAGGTCCTTCTTTCTGTTGATGACATTATGTTAATTGCACCAACCCCTGGGATGTTTAAAAACTTCCAAAGTTAGATCCATCTTCACTAGAAGGAGTTTGGCTTCTGTCCCCCAGGAAAACTTAAAGGGATGAAGAATGCCTATTATCTATATTATCATATGTGATCATATGGGCAGCTCCTAGATCTGGTTCATCAGTGCATAAAGTGTCCCAAAACTCTTAGTTCAGTTTTAATCTTTAATAGTTTTAGAAGTATAAAGGCTAGAGGCTTACAAAAGCATCATTTGAAAGTTTAATTACATTTGGAAGTGCTTTACATGACTTCATATGTATAATAAGTACCATTTTTCTTTTCTTCTCAACAAGGGGAGGGGTAAAGGGAGGGAGAGAATTCGGTAAAATAAAACTTAAAAAAAGAAAGTTTAATTATTTAAATTTCCTTTATACTTAGTTTTTTTGAATTTTGAATAATAAATTTAAATTTTAAATTTTAACAAGATAGGCACTATGTCAATATGCATTCCAAGTACAATATTTTTTAGATGACACTTTCAGAGACCAATGACTGGGTAGAGGAAGACCTCTTTCTTGCCCACCTTGGTTCCCTGATCTATCTCCATTAGACTTTTATTTTCACAGGAGGTGGTGTCATATCAAAGCTGTCATGTATGTATCAAAAATTCATTGTTTGGATCATCATAAGTCTTGGATTACAAACGTGATCTTTTCAGGCACTGAGAAGTAATGGATGGAATTTTTTACAAAGTTCAAAAATTAACTGGAGTGATGGTGGTTATATTGAAATTTAATAAGAAACCTATCAATATTTTTAAAAATGTAAATAATTAACCTTTCAAATATTACTTTTTATAAGTTTGTAACATTTATGCTTCTAAAGTTTTTAAAGTTTAAAGTTGTGCTAAAACTTTTAGGATAGTCTGTATTTTTTACATAGTAAGTTAAGAAACACCATTAATTGGGTCTAGAACCATATGGAAGAACAGAGAGAAGGATGGATTGCTTTGGTGAAACCATGCATTACTTTTCCTTCCTTCCCTCCTTCCCTCCTTCCTTCCTTCCTTCCTTCCTTCTTTCCTTCCTTCTTTCCTTCTTTCTTTCCTATCAACAACTACAACATTATTATTTCCTATCAACAACTACAACATTATTATTTCCTATCAACAACTACAACATTATAACTACAACAACAACAACATTATTCCTGCAACAGAAATTTGTCTATTTTTGTAAACATCAATAGTCTTTTGGTATAGATCCAAGTCTTGTAATCTTGTATCTGTCATAGTCTCTGGAACATTAAAGTCGTGGGTCTTTAAGGCAATAGGGAGATGTGGGATGTCAGAAGAGAGGGTGTCCATAGGCTCTGACATATTACTAATGTAGAATTGCAGAGGAGAAGTAGCCTAAAGGTTATCATCATATCTTATATCATCATACAATATATGACTGAAAAGGAGGTGAGCTGGTTATGGAATTAGAGAGAGGGACAACCCATGAACATCCTGCAGATGGCCATATCATGTCAAAAGATCTAACAGCATGCCTCCACTGTGGAGAATTTATGGGAGGACACAGAATGAAGTCACATAGGATGGGAAGGTAAGATGGGTTGTGATCTGCACAATTGGAGAGAGTAAGTACTCCCGTCAATAAAAACACAGTCAATGGAGTTATCAGGGTATGTGCAAGGCACAAACATGTTTTAATGCAGCTTAGACAGAGATCTACTTGTCACAGATTCTTAATTAACAGAACATAAATTAATGACAGATTATTGTAGTTTACAATTTCATATCTGGAATGGTCAATTTCCACTCCATCCCCCTATGTCATTTTTTCCATCTGCCCCTCTTCCTTCTCTGGCTCCTTACATATCCTTACAATGGTAAAGGACCACCAAGCATGGCATCCCTACATCAAAGAAGGCACTGTGCTCTACGAGTGAAGCAGAATTGCAGAAGCTTAAAAGAAACATGAGATACACAAATTTAGAGATAGGTCCATGCCAAATGTTCATATGGATCATTTGTGCTCGACCTGTGGTAAAGCCTTCCAAGCTCGTATTGATCTGATCAGTCATAGTCGGACACCTTGTACCTTGACTCCAACATAGTGATGTCATTTTGGTCCTCCTTTACAGCAAAAGACAACAACCAACCACATATTGAAGATTAAAGACTTCTCACTGGTGACTGACTGATTCTAGAATAAAACTGTCTATATACGAAACTTAAGAAGAAAGTCATAGAGATAGGTAAACCTTTGCATAGCTCTGGATTCAGTGGGTCAAAAAGTCTTTGGTAGTAATTTACCAGCACAACAGAAGAGGAAACCCTCAGAAACCAAGTGAAGAGGCACAAAAAACCACATTTTCCATCTCCCAACTTCATGTTCCATTGCCATATTGTCCCCCATTATGCTATAACTGTTATTAACCCTCGATTTTGGAGATAATGGTATTTAATTAAACTACTTTGCGGCTTACTACTGTTTCGGGAATTTGCTAATTAATCTTTATGTAATTGCTTTGCAATGGTTGTACAGCAAAAGTACTTAAATTATAAGTTGTACCTCTCACAGAGAATCTAATTTCTAAACATAACCCCATGTTAATAAGTAAAAGGTTGAAGAGTTGGGGAGTTAACTGTTTAAGCTCCTTCTAACACTTAAGTCTTCTTGCCCATGGACCCAGCATGTCAGCAATAAAATATATACTTATAGAGAACATTTCCTTATAGAAGCTCAAAAATGACTCCGTTAATCAAAGTCATTATTACTTCTTTAATGCGTTAGAAATTACTAGCCTTTCCAGCACCCTTCCAAGTCCAAAACTGTACTTTTTATTAAAACCATAGGCTTTATCCTGGTAGACTGGAGCAGATGCAATTGAATATTCTTTCAGTTGAAATTCAAAGCAAAACAAAACAAAACCCAAGTTAATGACTTGATCCAGGAGGCAGGTGACTCTACAAGGGTGCAGAAATACCATATGGTCTTGCTTGAAAGGTTAGACTTTCCTCCCCTCTACTCCCCTCCCTCTCCTTTCCTCTTCCCTCTCTCTTTGTCTCTCTTGCTCTGTTACTTTCTCTGTCTTTGTCTCTGTCTCTCTATTTTTCTCTCTATCTCTACTTTTAAAATTATTTTTACTTTATTTTATACATATATATTATAATATTATTTATTACTCTCCCAGTAATTACCAGACAGATTCTGGTTTGTAAAGAGATAGAAAACTAGACCTACCCACCAAGAGAGTGTGCTCATTTCAGGTGACATAGGTCATTTCTTGCTTGGTACTCACCTTGCCAAATTAAAGATTGGAAGATTGATGAATGTAGAATTTGAGCATAGTAGGTTAGCTGTTCTTTAGGGACACTTCCATCAAAATATAATATTTTAGTGAGTTGTGCTGCCAGAGTTCTTCTAACTAGATAATTGATTCATTCACCCCCTACCTTCTTTACAGGAATGGAGGACTGTGGGTATGGTACACTGAGTATTATACCAGACTTTTGATAGGTTAGTTAGTTATGCTGAACTGTTCTGTTTCCCCCTCTTTTTTATTCTTTGTTATATCAGATGATTGTCTAGAGGGTGGGGAGGGAGGAATTCATTGGAAAAGTAGGTGGTACAAAAATATCAATAAAATATAGATTAACTAGAAGAAAACTTCCACTAATCATTAGGATCAGAGAAGCCTGCAACTAGAAAAGTTTGAGAGACGTAGTGAAACATTACCACTCTTTGGTTCTTCTTTTTAGCCTCTATTGCAAATGGCTCTCCTTATTTCTACATTTGTCATTAACATGTTATTGTCAAATTAACAGCTCAACCTTTCTTTAGTTGCTTTTATATTCATTTCTGTCTACCCCTGGTAGATTTGCAGAAGCGCCCTAGCTTGTCTTTTGAGTTGTGACTAGACTCTCAAATAGCCTGAATCAAACTCATTTAGGGAGGTTGACTTCTGTACAAAGCTACTCTCATCTATAGAATGCAATTTCCTGGAGAGCAAAGGGCTATCTTCAGTTAGTATTTGTATCCCCTATACTTAGCTGGGGTTTATAGTACCATTGCTCATAACCCCACATCAGGTGTTTTCCCCGTTGATTACCATCTAATTAAGTTTGTCTAATTGAAAATGTGTTTTGCTGTTTCATTTTAGCTTCAATTTCACAAGATTGCATTTTCTGAAATTATCTTCCATTACCAGGGGTGCCCCCTGTGTTTGGAACCCAGAGCTACAATCTCTTAGAACAAAACCCTCTCAAATTTTGGAGGAAAATGTATCATTGTCAATATGATCACTTCAGTTCAGCAAACATTTATTAAGAAACCATTACAAATATAACATACCTTCTGGGCCTACTTTCCCAAACACCTATTTGCATTGGTGGGCCATGTTCCCAGCAAAGGACTGCTTATTCTTCTTTTCATGGGTAACTTTAAGGGATTGGATTTTCCAGTACTATTGTATGTCTAGTTTACTTTTAGTTGATTATAAGCTAGCCAGACAATTAAATTTTAGAACAGATATTTACTAATATAGCAAGGACAGTTGGTACAAAACAAGCCCCCAATCCAGGGGTATATAGTTTCCTTGTACACACAAGGTTCCTGAGGGGAGTGAGTGCATGTGGCCAAAGTTTAAATGTACAGTTTCTAGTTACTAGAAGTCCTTTTCTCCCTTATGAGTTTCCTTAGGTCTACCTATCTTCTGGACTCTGAAGTTCAGTGCCCTTGTAGGACCTAAATCTGCCTTTTCTCACTCAGTTTAATTTATCTTCAGTGTGTATTTAAGCTCCCTATGTGGATGCTGTCATCAGCTATTGTAGTTTCAGGGATATTGCCATAGAAATGATAATGGCAACTCCATATCTTTTGACCTTTTGAAGCTCACAAAGTCTTCTTCACCTGCTCAGGGGGTCAGGGTGGAGGGAGAAGGAAGGGAGAACAGAAATTCCCTTGACCACTACTACTGCTGGAATGCTCAGATTTCTGGGACTGCCTTGATATTTTATCTACAGTTCTATGGGTGTTTGCTAGTGCAAAACCTTTCCTTTGGGTAGCCAGTTGCTCTGCCAATGATTAAAGCACTCTACTCCTCCCAAATTGATTAATGACTTGTTCTCATCTATACCTTTGATTATAAAATTATACCTTTGATTGAATCAAAGAAGTCTGGGCTACAGGCAGGTAGGTGGTGCAGTGGATACAGTTCTGGCCTTAGAGTCAGGAGGACCTGAGTTCAAATCCAGCCTCACACACTTGACACTTACTAGCTGTGTGACCCTGGGCAAGTCACTTAACCCTGATTACCTCACCAAAAAGCAAAAAACAAAAACAAAGAAGTCTAGGCTTTCTGAGTTTATATTAATTGGGGTTGAAATCTCTCACCCTTACATATGCAAAACCCTATGAAATCTCTCACCCTTACATATGCAAAACCCTACGCTGGGTAGGGATAAAGAAAGCCAAAAATGAAACAGCTTTTGGAATAAGAACTCACTATTTAACAAAAACTTCTGGGAAAACTGGAAAAAAGTATGGCAGAAACTAGGCATAGACCAACATCTTACACCCTATACGAAGATAAAGTCAAAATGGGTACATGATTTAATTATAAAGGCTGATACTATAAGCAAACTAGGAGAGCAAGGAATAGTTTTCCTATCAGATCTATGGAGAAGGGAAGAATTTATGACTAAACAAGAGATAGAGAACATTATGAAATGTAAAATGGGTGATTTTAATTGAAAGGTTTTGCACAAACAAAATCAATGCAACCAAGACTAGAAAGGAAGCAGAAAGCTGGGAAACAATATTTACAACCAGTGTCTCTGATACTCATTTCTAAAATACACAAAGAATTGAATCAAATTTATAAGAATCCAAGTCATTCCCCAGTCAATAAATGGCCAAAGGATATGAATAGTTTTCAGATGAAGAAATTAAAGTTATTTCTAGTCATATGAAAAAATGCACTAAATCACTATTGTAGATAAATGCAAATCAAAATAACTCTACCATATCATACCTATCAGATTGGTTAACATGACAAAACAAGAAAATGATGAATGTTGGAAAAGATGTGGGAAAATTGGAACACTAATGTATTGTTGGTGGAGCTGTGAACTGCTCCAACCATTCTGGAGAGCAATTTGGAAATGTGCCCAAAAGGCTATAAAACTGTGCATACCCTTTGACCCAGCAATACTACTTCTAGGTCTGTATCCCAAATAAATCATAAAAATGGGAAAAGGAACCACATGTATGAAAATATTTCTAGTAGCTCTTTTTGTGGTGACCAAGAATTGAAAATTGAGGGGATGCCCACCAATTCATGAATGGCTGAATAAGTTGTGGTAAATGAATGTAATGGAATACTACTGTGCTATAAGAAATGATAAGCGGTCAGACTTCAGAAAAACCTGGAAGATTTGCATGAAGTGATGCTGAGTGGAGTGAGCAGAACCAGGAGAACATTATACACAGTAACAGCCACATTGTGTGATGACTAACTTTCATAGACTTGGCTCTTCTTAGCAATGCAAGGATCTAAGACATCTCCAAAAGACTCATGTTAGAAAATGCTATTCACATATGGAGAAAGAACTATGGAGTCTGAATGCAGATTGAAGGATACTATTTGCTCTCTTTTTTTTTTTGTTGTTGTTTTGTTTTGTTTCTTCTTTCTCATGGTTCCTCCCATTGGTTTTAATTTTTCTTTACAGCATGACTAATGTGAAAATATATTTAAGGTGAATGTATATGTAGAGCCTATATCAGATTGCACACCATCTTGGGGAGGGGGAGAAAATTTAAAATTCAAAAGCTTATGGAAGTGAATATTGAAAACTAAAAAAAAAAATAAATTTTAGAAAAGATTTTTTAAAAGTGTGCTTTCCTCACAGAAACCTGTAAAATAGGTAATATAAATGTTATTTTAATATGTATTTTATTTTTCCCTCAATTACATGTTAAAACAATTTAACATTTTGTTTTTTTTTAAGTTTTGAATTCCAAGTTCTATCCCTCCTTTCCTCTTTCCTCTAACCCCTCCCTGAGATGGTAAGCAATCAGAAATAGATTATTCATATGCAATCATGATAAATATTTCCATATTAGTCATTTTGTACAAGAACATGAGTATTATTAATCACAGACTCAGTCTCCTAATCTATAAAATGGGGATAAAACCTGCTCTGAGTCACAGAACTAGAGACAGAAACCAAGCCTCTAGTCTATAACTCTTTTCATTACACCATGTTATTTCCTTTCCACTCAAAGCCAGACAAATAAAAGATGCTCTCTTTTCCCTGAAGAATTGCTAATATAGTAAACACCTCTTTAATCTGCATGCTTACATTATCCATCCAGTTATGTTTGGGGAATAGGGTATGATTGTTGAATGTACCTATTGACTTGAAAATGTGGTTATT
>NW_020954564.1:26849895-26967163 GCF_900497805.2 Vombatus ursinus
TAGAACCTTATTAAGCAGGGCACCAACTGACAAATATGAGAGTAATGCTGGAGAGTACATCCTCCTCTCCCCCAAACAGAGACAACTCACACAGTGGTTCCCCATAGCCAAGGTATTCCACAATCAAAGTATTCTATAGGTCTAAATATGCCTAAAATTGTAGCTCACAAGCCCCTAACTATGTGTTTGCTTTACTAGTCAACCAAAGAACATAATCAGTTCAAGAAAAAGGAATTTAATGAAATTGCATAGTAAGAAGAGTAATAAAACAACATTTTCCTTATAAATACACAAGCCATCAGTTAGGAAGAATGGACAAATCTAAGGAACACTGAGGAAGAGTTATAGGTGTAGGGAAAATGTGTGGCCAAGGCACAGACATGGAGGGACATGTATTTAGGGAAGACGTGTGCATGTGGAGAGGCCACAAAGAGAACAAATAACACTCCCAGTGCCATATGGCTGCCAGTACCTCCTGGTGATAGCATCACATTGCTCCCATAGGCCTGCTCCCCACTAGTCAATAACTGTCCCTTAAGATGCCTTCACATGTATCTAGTCCATTACTTCAATGGTTCCACCTTCTCACTAGTACGAGCATACCTTCTCTTGGTCCAGAGAGCCACACCATCTCATGATGTGCCATACAGATGTCTATCCAGTATGCTGGAGGTATTCCTATAAGACGTTTAGCATTTAATGGGTACCAGTGCTCTGGTCATTCATTTGCTGGGTTTTACTTTTGCTGTATGACTGATCTGCCTCCTTTTCTGATTATACATTACTTAGTTGATACCTTTTACATCACATCTTATGCACATGTTATCATAGATAATCTCATGCCCACTATTCATCTATCTTCCTTTGGGTCATTCAATTTTTAGTTTTCAGAGGTCTGATTGTTACAAAATCTGCAGCCATCTACCATTATCAGGAGAATATTTAGCATTAAAAAATGGGTTTTCCATCAGGAAGGAATTTGGGAGCACTGACATTTTTATGCAGTTTTTTAACTGCAATTCCAGTTGTTTCCTTCTTCCTTTGTAAATCTGGGCCTGCTTACTGACCATTTGCAAGAAAAACAAAACAAAACAAAACAAAAACAAAAACAAAAAAACTGAAACTCATTATCCTTTCCCCTAAAATCTCCCCCTACACCCTTCCTTATTACTGTAGAGGGCAACACCATGTTCCCAGTCCATCAGGCTAGCATCCTTGCAATCATCATGGATTTCTTTCTCTCCAAGCTGCCCAGGCCCGTCAATTTCACCTTTGCAACTTTTCTGGACTATGTCTCCATAGGCCCTCACCCTAACACCTGGACTACTGCAATAGCCTGCTGATGGGTCTGCTTGCCTCCAGTCTCTTTCACTCCTCCTTCCATTCCATCCTCCATTTGGCCCACCAAAGTGATTTTCCTAAAGTGCAGGTGCCACTGTATCACTCCCATACTCAATAAATTTCACTGGCTCCCTCTCATCTTCAGGACCAACTACAAAACCTCTGTTTGACATTTAAAGCCCTTCCTAGTCTAGCCCCCACTTACCTTTCCAGTCTTCTTAAGTCGTACATCTTCTCCATATACTCTTCAGTCCAATGACAGTGGCTTCCTGGCTGTTTTGTGAACAAGACACTCCCCCCTCTCAGCTCTGGGCATTTTCTCTGACTGTCCTCCACGTCCGGAATGCTCTCCCATGTCTACTCCATCTACTGGAAATTCCAACTAAAATTCTACCTTCAGAGGTTCCCAAACTTATTTGGCCTACCACCCCCTTTAAAAAAATTATTCAGCACCCCCCTGGAAATCTATTTTCTTTAACTCTTTAACAGTCTTTTTTTTTAAGTTTGCATCATTTAAAAAAAATATAATTTTATTTTAAGATGATGCATCTTAAATTTAATAATTTATTGTAAATTTGTGGGGTTTTTCTGCATTAAAATTGTGATGATGCAATATTGTATCACATAACCATATAGTATCGTATAGTAAACGAGTTATTACATACACATGCTCCTGCCAATGCATGCTGGATATCCTGACAATGTGCGACATGCTTGCCTGCCAACACTTGCTTGTTAAGACCTGTTGGTGGACTTGACCACTGATTGGTTATAATTTGCATTTTGTGTGTTTATTTAGAAAATAATGTAATCATTATGACTTTAAATACAACAGACGAAACATTCATGAACAGTTTTTCAAAATTTTCTTTTCTTTTCTTCTTTCCTTATGCTTCTACCACCCCCTTATTTTTATTCAATGCCTCCCCCCCCCACAATTGCATCTGAGGCTACTACCGATCCCTTGGATTAATCCAGTACCTCCTGGGGGGTGGTATTGCCCACTTTGGAACGTATAGGAAGCTCTTTCCAATCCCTCTTAATTCTAGTGCCTTTCCTCTCCTTTTTAGCCAGTATATTGCTTATTTGTATATATTTGTTTGCATGTTGTCTCCTCCATTAGATTGCAAGCTTCTTGAGGGCAAGAACTATCTTTTGACTCTTTTTGTATCCCCACTGCTTAGTACAGTGTCTGGCACATAGTAGGCACTTCATAAATGCTTATTGATTGACTGCTTGCCTATTCCCAACTAACCCAATGTCATATTAATGGGAGACTAGACCTGCCCAACATGAGGGATTGCTCTGTGTAAATGGTATTGATGGTCTCTTAGGTAGTGTTAGTCCTATTAAACACAGATTAGAAAATTGCTGCATTGGTAATAGGCATTTTTTCATTCATTTGCCTTTTCCTCTGTGATACATAAAATAGTTGACCTCTGTTGAGTGACTGTGGATCCCAAGGATTAGGTCCTGCAGAGTTCTGGAGAATCAGTACAATATGCAAACAGGAACATCTGGAGGACCTCATCTTCTGTGGGACTCTCTCTTCTATCTGGGCCCTGTATTTGACATCCTCAAAGACAGTGGGGATTTTTGTAATTGATCATGTATTTCCTTGTTTTTATGGCTTGTTGAATATTGATAATCAATTTTCCAGCATTTTCTCTGTGGTTGCATCTATCAAAGAAACTTTAATATGTTTGGTTATCCATTTTATTATAACTTGATGAAATTCTAGTTTCATTTTTCATATTTCTCTTGGTAGTGTTATCTTCCTTTCTGACATTTCAGCCTACTCAGCCACAATTTTAAAAATTTCATTGTATTAATACTCTCTCTTCTGTTGTTGGTTCATTTCTCTGGATCTTTTTTTCCTTCCAGAAACCAATTTTCTTTTGGATGTTTCTATTAATTTTACTTCTGTTCGTGACTTCATTTGAGTGATATAACAGTGATATGGTGGAGGCTAGCCGCTGATTGCTAAACTTTCAGTGTGAGCATTTACACATTAGAAATCAGCAAACGCTACAAATCAGGGCCTGGTTTATTGTTTTGTTGATTATCTATACTTAAGAAGGTGATGAATAAAAAGTTAATAATGCAGATTAAGCTTAAATGTGTATTGTGCATAGCTGTTGATTCCCCCCCCACAGAGAATGGTTATTAAATATTTACCAGCATACCCTTGTATATAAATATTAAGAGGCTAGGTTGTTGGTGGGCTGTTCCTGTGGAGCAGATAACTTATGCATCCTAAGGACTCTTGGGTCTTGCCATTAGCCTTCTAGCTGTGCCTTTAGGATCTCTGGTCCTTTTCTTTTGCACTGCAGCAAAGCTCTAATACATGGGCCTTTTTTCCCCAATCAGACTCTGAGTTCCTTGAGAGACAATAACATCTTCTTTTTCCATTTGTACCTCTGGCACTTAGCACAGTTGTTGGCATATAGTAAACACAATACATACTTTTCCCTTTATTCATTCATTCATTCTCAATCTTCCCCTAAAGCCTTCTTTCTAAAGTCTGTTTTTATTTCTTTATTTTGTTCAGTTGTTTTTCAATTGTGTCCAACTATTCATAACCCCATTTTGGGTTTTCTTGGCAAAGATACAGTTTGGCAAAGATACAGGAGTGGTTTGCCATTTGCTTCTCCAGCTCATTTTATAGATGAGGAAACTGGGGTTAAGTGACTTGGCCAGGGTCACACAGCTAGCAAGTGTCTGAGGCCAGATTTGAACTCAAGAAGATGAGTCTTCCTGACTCCAGGCCTGGCATTCTCTCCACTGCACCACTTAGCTCCTTCTTTGTCTATCTAGTCCAGTCCTATAGGAAGCATATTATCAGTCCAGAGTCCAGTTACTTCAGCCTACAAGAAAATTTCAAGTCCATTGGATGAAACATATTCCTTTTTACCAATAATTGTTGTTTCCAGAAAAGAATTAAGAATGACATGGATCTAGGAGACTCCACCTGGGAGTTCTGGGGTTACTATACAGTCTTTGGCAAACCATATGCCACAGTGCCATCTTCTTGAGACATACAAACTCTGCTGGCAAAAGGTAGCCTTCTCTGTGCTACATCTAAAGACCTCACAAAGCAATGTGGAAAGCTTCCCTGTAGGTGCCAGATGGGCCAGGACTAAGTCAGTGCCCTTTCCTAAATTGCTGGTAGAGACTCAGTTTCTGGACAACACGGAGGAAAATGCCAGTTGGGTCCTTCCTAATTCCAGTGGCTAGGCTGAAATAACAGTGACAGTTTCTAAAGACCAAGGATCATTAGAAAGAATGGGTCACTCACCTATTTCTTTTAGATGTTTTACTGTGAGAATCCCCAAAGCAGAGGATATGGGTTCACATTGAAACAGTCCTGCTGTTTGGTGAGCATTTCATGAGACAGATAGGGACTGAGAGAAGATAGCTCAAACTGGGCTGGCTCCACGATGGAATATTCCCCTGTGGTCTCTGTTGAGCAGACATTGTCAGGAAGCTCCTTACCCATGCACACATCACAGAATGAACTTCAGAAATCATCTAGTCCTTGTTACAGCAGAAAAAGCGATGGGTTTAGAGTCCAAGGATCTGAGTTCAAGTGTTAGCTCTGTCTGTTACTACCGGTGACCTCAGGCCAGTTACTCCGTCTCTACAATCCTAAACCTTTGCTCTATATGTTGACTAATTGTCATTTTTTTTCTTCTTATATTTTTCTAGATAAATATCTCCTAATTAGCTTTAAAAATGAGAATGAAAAAAGATGGGGGGGGTATTTTGCTTGGTGCTAGATGTGGGGGATTTTAAACCTGAAAGCAGTGTTAAGCAATAGAGACCAATCTAATACTTGGAGCATCTTTTTGATCTTGGATAGATCATTTAATAAGCAGGTCTACATGCCAAAATTCCAGGAAAATTCATGTTCTTCTGTCTCCACAACCATGATCTCATTCTTCTTTCTAGATCATACAAGGACCCATGCCGCTTCTGAATGTAGGTCTGTGAAAATCTCACTACAGGTGGGCCCCAATCTAAATAACAGATGCATTTCAGTCAAAGGGTAGGAATTGAGTTGTATTGTTTTTGTTTTTGTTTTCCCCCAAATCCAAAACTGAAGTTGTGAGATTTCTTGGTACACTGCAAATCAAGAATCCCTGCAGAGACATTTTCTGTTATGTAAATTCATTTTTGGGTAGTGAGTTTTCTCAGCTGGAACTTCCTATATGGGGAGCGTTCATTTTGATTATAGTACAGTAATTATAATAACAATACTGATAATTCAGATTTATTATAACTGTGAATATATGTGCGTGTGTACATAAGATGTAAAACCTGCTTTAAGGTTTTTAAGGTACTATCTTCCCAATCATCCTATGAGGTAGTTAATAGAATGGGGCACATGATGTAGCAGAAAGAACACTGGATTCAGAATTGGATGACCAGGTTCAAATCCTGGTTCTGCCATTTTATTATCTCTGTGACCCTGGGTAAGTAATTTATCTTCTCAGGTCTCCAGCTTTCTCAAATCCTTTTTTGTTTGTTTTAGACAATTGGGGTTAAGTGACTTGCCCAGGGTCACACAGCTAGTGCCAAGTGTCTAGTCTGAGACTGGATTTGAACTCAGGTCCTTCTGACTTCAGGGCCGGTACTCTATCCACTGCGCCACCCAGCTGCCACTCTCAAATCCTTTTTGGCTTTATACCTGACAATTCTATAAACATTGTCTTCATTTTAGAGATGAGAAAATTGAGGTTCACAGAAAGATTTGAACTTAAAAGACCTGGGTTCAAATCCCGGTTCTGACACTTATTATTACATGCGTGACCTGGGGGAATTCACTTAACTTCTCTGGAATTCAGTTTCTTCATTGGCAAAATAAGGGACTTGAATTAGATGCCCACATAGGTCCCTTCCATTTCTAAATCTATGATCTCATGACCTTAGGAAATGAAGAGACTTACCCATGGTCATATATGTAAGCAAGTGTCAGAGTTGGACCTTAAACCCAATGCTCCTAACTCTAAATGCAGTGGGCAGAGAGGTATGTGAGATATTCATTTATTTGTCTATGGAGACTTCTCTTCTATAACTTGGGAGAAGGAACTAAAGCCTCTCAAAGAAAACAGTTGGGATAAGAGCCTTACCCCAAAGATTTGTTGTTATTGAGTCATTTCACTCATGTCCACCACTTCATGACTCCATTTGGGATTTTCTTGGCAGAGATATCAGAGTAGTTTGCCATTTCCTTCTCTAGCTCATTTTAGAGATGAGGAAACTAAGGCAAACAGGGTTAGGTGACTTGCCCAGGGTCACACAGCTAGTACGTGTCTGAGGTTGGATTTGAACTTAGGTCCTCTTGACTCCAGGGCCAGCACTCTATCTAGTGTGTCACAATTACTTGGATCAAAGCCAGCTAGTTCTCTCAATTCACTTCAATTCAACAAATATTTCTTGATTGTCGAATATTTTCTGTGTGCCAAGTATGTTCCCCTTCCTGATTTCTCACCTCCACCTTGTTTCCCTGTTGTGGCTTGGTGAAGCTCTCATCTCTTTCTTTGAAGCCTGACAACAGGAGAAAATTATAGTCATTAATGCTCACTATTATATGACAGCAAACATTGAGACTGAGAATCTCTGGTGAATTCCAAATGGTATTGGTTAGGAGGAAAACCTGATCTGGATTTAGAGTGTAAGTCGAATCAGGAAAGCCTAGGAAGCATGGAATGGGATAGAGAGGAAATCTGGAGGGTCATTAGTAAAATCAGAAATGTCATATTTATGAGTGTATATTAAGCAAAAGATTACGGGGATGAGCCAAAAGACTTGAGAACCAGCTCTGCCACTCATTTGACATGTGAAGTTTGGTAAATCATTTATTCTCAGTAAGGCTCAGTTTCCTCCTCTGAAAGACCAAAGATTCAAGGGACCAAATGGCATAAGTGGTTAAAGGGCCAGCGTTACAGTCAGAAGAATTCCTACATACAGTGTGCCAATTCCCTAAAATTATAATCAAGGGCAAGTTGCATTGTTGGAGGGAATTTCCAGACGGGGAATTGACTAATGAAATTATAAGTCTAGATATTCATACACCCACATACCCGCACAAAGATGAGGAGGTTGGAGGAGGTATTCTCTCAAATTCTTTACAATTAGACATTCTATGATTCCATAAGCACTAACTCTACATGCCAACTACAGAATAGGAAAACTAGTAATTGTAATTAGTAATACTCTATAAAGATAGGCAGCAGTTAGTGAACATATTGAAACATGTCGAAAATTTTATTTTTCTTTTGTACTCACTTGTGCCTCTACATGGTTATGTAGGGTCAATAGCATCACTCCCATTTTACAGATGAGGCCCAGAAAGGGCCAAGGTCATATAGCAAAGACATGGCAGAGCAAAGAAAAGGTAAACAATGACAGCATGGAAATCAATCAATGATTAACCAACAAACATTTATTAAGGCAGTGTGCTAGATGCTGAATATGTAAGTACAAGGGATGAAAAAAACCCTATTCATAAATGGCTCATATTCTAGCAGGGATATAACATATTATATGCATATATTAATGTACCATGTATAGACATGTGTATATATGTACATGTGCACACATATGTATACACATATATGTGTATGTTGTGTATATGTATGTATGTACTGCATACATACAAAATAAATATAAGGAAAATAAATACGAGTTAATTTGAAAGGGAAGCATTAGCAGGTGAGGGTTTCAGAAAAGGATTCATTTTCAAGGTGGAAGACTGTTGTGAAAAGAACTTGGAGTAGGCATCACGAAACCTGCATTCTAGTCTTTTGAGAAAAAAAAGACTCATGATCTTACAATCTATTTTCTTAGAACAGATGCCTATCCTTTAGGACATGACTACAAAATGAAAAGCAGCAGCACTTTCTGGATTTGTGCTCTGTGTCCAGAGCAAAACCCTTCTCCCCTATTGTCAAGAACTCTGGCAAGAACTCTCAGGAGTCTTGGACAAATCCTATATATTTACTTGTTTGGCCTTCCTCCATCCTCCAGGTGAGTCAGTCAATCATTCAGCCAGTGAACACTTATTTAAGAGCCTGCAGAGTGTCAGATACTGGGCTAGTCGGTACCTGACGCAAAGACAAAAATGAAGTAGTCTGTGCCTTCAAAGTGCTTGCATTCCAATGAGGAAGACAATGTGTACACATATAAGTACCTACAGAATACATACCCCATAGTGGATACCAAGTAGGGTTTTTTTTGTAGTTTCTTTTTTTGGTAGTAGTTTTGGGAGGGAGGCACTAATAACTTCAGACATCAGGAAAAGTTTTACACAGAAGTTGACCTTTGAACTGAGAACTTGAAGTAAACTAGAAATTCCAAGAGGCATAAACAAAAAAGGAAGTATATTTCAGACATGGGAAATAGGTAGCACCAAGGTGTCGAGAGAGGAGGTGGAGTGTACTGTGTGAGAAATGGCAGGGATACCAGCATAGCTGGGCCATAGAATTAGTGGATGGGTGTCACATGTAAGAAGAATGGAAAGGGAGGAAAGGGCCAGGTTATAAAGAACTTGACAAAGAGACAAGTTTATATTTGATCCTATAGGTAATAAAGAGCCTGTGGAATTTATTGAGGAAGGGAGGGCAAAATGGTCAGACTTTAGGGAAAACACTTTGGCAGCTAAGTGGAAGATAAATTGGAGTGGGAAAGACTTGAGGCAGGGAAAGAAGTTAGAAGGCTATCTTAACAGTCTAAGAGAGAGGTGATGAGGGCTGGAATGAGGATAGTGTCTGTGTGAGTGGAGAAAAGAGGATACTTTTAAGAGATGTTGTGAAGATGAAAATAACAAGATTTAGCAATCAATTGGATATTTGGGGTGAGAGAGAGTAAGACATCAAGGATGATGCTGACATTGCAAGCCTGGGTGACTGGGAGGATGGTGGGGCCTTGACAATAATAGAACAAAGAGAAATGGATATTGGAAAATACATACATACATGAATACATGCACACATATTTTATATATTTCCAAGTATATGTATTTAGGTGTGTATGTATATACATATATATGAGTATATGTGTATATATACATATGTATGTGTCTATGGATAAATGATATACATAGACACACACATATCTATTCATCTATCTACCTATCTATCTAAGTTCTGTTTGGGACATGTTAAATTTGATATGGCTTCAGAGAATTCACTTTAAAATGTCTAGTAGGCAGTTCATGATATAAGACTGGAGTTCAGGTAGGGCACTAGGGTAGGATATACAGATCTGGGAATTATCTGATACAAATAAACCCATGAGAGCTAATGAAATCACCAAGTATGAGAGTGTAAAGAAAAAAGAGGATTGAGGATGGAGTGATGGGGTACACTTATAGTTAGTGGGTCTGAATGAAGGTCTGACAAAAAAGACTGAGCAAGGGTGGGGAAATAGGTAGGAAGAAAACCAGAAAAGGGCAATATCACAAAAACCCAGAGAGTAAATTATCCAGGAGGAGAGAGTGATTAACAATTGCAAGTTGCAGAGAACTAAAGAAAAGTGAGGGATTGAAGATGGCCACTAGATTCGACAATTAAGAAATCATCGATAACTTTGAGGACAGTAGTTTCAGTTGAGTGAAACCAGATTACAAAGAGAATTTACATTTAGAAAAGAATCAGGAAAAGTAAAGCCAGTGGGTGTACATAGCTTTTCCAAGTTTGATTGAGACAAGGAGAGTTATAGGAAACTACTTCCAGGAACAATAGAATCTTGTGAGGATTAAGGATGAGGGAGATTTAGTCATGCTCATTGGCATCTGGGAAGTACTTAATTGATAGGATGATGGTAAAGACCATTTGCTATTTAAGGTAGGAGGGGATGGGATCAGTGTCATTTGAAGAGGTGTTGGCACTGGGGAGATAAAGGACTACCTCTTTATCAGAAGATGGAGTTAGCAAGGGAGTGGGCAATGATGTCAAGGGATTGGGATGTGAGAAGGAAGAGTTCTGAAATGAAGAGGAGAAGAAAAAGAAAGAAAGAAAGGAAGGGAATAAGAATTTATATAGCGCCTTCTATGAGCCAGGTACTGTGCTAAGCCCTTTATAAATATTATTTCATTTGAGAAGAAAGTGCTCATGTCTTTGCTTTCTTGTTAAAGTATGTGTCAAGTTCCTCAGTTTAAAGGGTATGGTTATGGGATATTGTGGCTGTAAGAAAGGAGTTTAGAGCAGTCATTGGGGTAAGCAGTATAGGAAAGCATTCCTGGAGGAATGGAAAAATGGCCTTGCTGCAAGAGAAGACCTAGTTGATATTAGATAACCTAAATTCGTAGCAGACTTAGTTAGCACGATATGACTTCTCCACTATCATTCAGCAGCACCCAAGGAGGAGAGGTGGCAACTGGGGAAAACCATGAACAAAGGCATGGAAATAGGAGATGGACCATCATGTGTGAGGAGCAGCAAGAAGGTCAATTTGGCAGAATCACAGGAAACACGAAGGAGAATAATGTGTAATAATCCAGGAATGTCAGATTGGAGCCAGGTTGCCAAACAGAGGAGTCTGTATTTGATCACAAAGAAACTCACTCGGGCCTCACATAACTGATCCAGGCCCTGTCCTAAGGCATGATGTGTCTGGGGACGAGATGTGGGGGGTGGGAATGGGTTAGGGAAGAAACAGCCCCCTTCATAGCCTGGGGAGGAAAAAACTTTCTGCTCTGAATCTGGAAGGCATAAATGCAATGTTAAGCCTAATTATCCCCACATGGATAGCTCTCAAACTTTCCAGCTGACAGCCGCCTTTATGATTGCAATAAACTCTCTTCTTCCCTTTTGGCTCTAGTTGTGGATGGGAGTATTTAGCTCAGAGGCCGTTATACAAGTTTAATCAAGGGCCTTATTGATAATGTGTTGGGCCACTGCAGATTCAGTTCTCCTGCTGTGATAAAGAGTTGATCAATGTTCCATTATCCTTTTCTTTATTGGCCATTCTCCTGCTCCTCTCCTGTGCACATCATCTAATAGTATCATAGACTTGGGGCTGGGTGAGCACTTGTCTTTCTACTGTTTGCAAGAGGTTGATTCATGGGTCTTAACCTTTGATGGTATTGTCTGGAAATGGTATGCCAGATTTCTTCTAGTATCCCCAATTCTTCTCTTGCAAACAGGTACTCAGAAAGAAAAAGTCCAGTTTGGGGGACCAATTCTTCCAATTTAGTGGGGGCGGGGGTAAGTAAAAGCAAAATAAAGAATTAGTAGCTATAACACTGGCTTTTGGAGAGAGGATGGGGTAAGATACTCACAATTCAGTAGAAACTGACTGGAAATTAGAGTTAGAACTGGATTCAAATCCTGAATCTGTCATTTATTGGTTTTGGGTTCTTAACCTCAGCTTATTGGCCAGTCAGGCTGAACTTCTTCCTGTTCCCCATACACAATCTCCACTTCTCCCTGAAGATAACATTATCCTAGTTTCAGCCTTCATTACCTCTCACCTGGGCTATTACAATGGCCTTCTAATGGTCCCCCTGCCCTGTCTTTCCCACTGATCTATTCTCCATTTAGCTGCCAAAATGGTTTCCCTAAAACAGAGGTCTGACTATTTCATCACCCTGTTCAATAAATTCCTCCGGCTCTTTGCACAGGCTATTCCTTGCACTTGAAATGTACTTCCTCCTTGCCGTCACTCTCATTTACTTCAAAATTCAACTCAAGAACCTTAAACACAGAGCTTTTCCTGATGCTGTCAGTCATGTCTCACCTACCTTGGATTATTTTGTAGATATTTTGTGTATAGCTGTTAGATATGCACATGTTATGCCCTCCCCCCCACATAGAGTCTCTCACATTCACACATAAAGAAAATGTAAGCTTCCCAAGGACACAGACTATTTTACTTTTGTTTTTGTATCCTGAGTACCTTGTTTAGTCATTTTGGTCATGTCTGATTCTGCATGATCCCATTTGGTCTTTTCTTGGCAAAAATACTAGACTGGAGTGGTTTGCCATTTCCTTCTCCAGATCATTTTACAAATGAGGAAACTGAGGTAGAAAAAGGTTAAGTGACTTGCCCAGGGTCACACAGCAAGTAAGTGTCTGAAGCTACATTTGAACTCAGCAAAAAGAGTCTTCCTGACTTCAGGCCCAGCACTCTATCCACTTCTCTACCCCGTTGCCCTTTCCTCAGTACCTAACACTTAATAAATGCTTGTTGCTCTGTTGATAAATAATTATGCAGTGATATAGTGTACTAAGGTTTACAAAATATTTTCCTTATAACTCTGTACAGAATATTATTGTTATATTATTATGTTATGGATTATCAACCATTTTCTATAAAAGGGAGGAAAAAAAAACCCAAGCTGAGGTCAATGGATGGATCAAAGCCCATGCCTGGTAGGGATAGACCTGGAAGAAGCCATAGATATACAGAATTGAATGCTATAGGGTGATACCACAAGACAGACTCTGTGGGGTAATGGAAAAAGTCATCTGTCACTTCATCATGGGGATTTATATACACTAACTACCTTACAGGTTGGATCTTAGGAAGGCATTTGATCAATCAATCAATTAATCAATAAACATTTATTAACCAACTATTATGTGCCAGATACGGGGCTAAGCTCTGGGAACACAAAAAGAGGCAAAAGACAGTCTCTGCCCATCAAAGAGCTTATAATCTAATGGAGGACATAACACATAAACAACCATAAATAGGAAATAATTAATAAAAGGAAGACATTAGAATTGAGAGGGGTTGGGGAAGGCTTCCCATAGAAGTTTAGATGCTAGCTGGGACTTAAAGGAAGTCAGGGAGGTCAGTAGCCAGAGGAAGGGAGAGTGTTGCAGGCATGGGGGACAGCCTGAGAGAAGGCCTGGAGCTGAGAGATGGAATGACTTCCTTGTGGACCAGCCAGAAAGCCAATGTTACTAGATCAAAGTGTCCGTGTCAGGGAGTAAGGTATAAGAAGACTGGAAGGTTGGAGGGGGCTAGTTTATAAAGGTCTTTGAATGCTAAACAACATTTTGTATTTGATCCTGTAGGGGATAGAGAATCAGTAGAGTATTGAGCAGTAGAATGACAGGGATGGATCTGTGCTTTAGGAAAATCACTGTAGAAGCTGAATGGAGGCTGGATTGGAGGGGGCAGACCCCTGAGGCAGGCAGACCCCCCAGCAGGTGCTACAATAATCCAGCCCATATACTGTTTGTTAGAGCTGGAAGAAACTTTAGAGATCATCCATTCTAAACTCCTTATTTTGTAGATGAGGAAACTGAGCCTTAAAGTGGTTAAATACCTTCCCTGTGGTCCCATAGCTACATTGTGGCAAAGCCAGGACCTGAACCCATGTCTTCTGACTTCTGTTCTGGGGCTTTTTCCACTATCGCCATGCTGTTTTGAAACTACCTACCAGCATCCTATACTAGGGGAAGCTGAGAAGTGGGTCTTTTTTTTTTTTTTTGGTGAGGCGATTGGGGTTAAGTGACTTGCCTAGGGTCACACAGCTAGTATCAATATGTCTGAGGCCGGATTTGAACTCAGGTCCTCCTGACTCCAGGGTCAGTGCTCTATCCACTGTGCCACCTAACTGCCCCCAGAAGTAGGTCTTAGAGAAAGGGAAAAAAGGAAAGATTTAAGGAAGAGAGATGCTGTTTAGGTAGTTTATCCCTGAGCACTAGTGGTCCCTGACTGTTATACGTATATATGTGTATACCCACACTTACAAGTATGCATGCAAACACACATATATGCATGAACACTTGCATGTGTATGCATGTCCTAGAGAGAGCAAGATAGATAATTTGTTTCTGCGCTTTTGTATCTATATCTATATTTTGGCCTGTGTGTATGTGAGCACATCTATATATGCATACATTCATATTCATGAATATATACATATGTCTACATACATATAAACTCATACCCATACTTTTCTAAACAATTTGGAAATCACATTAGGAAAAAATAATAACATCCAAGCCTCAGAACGTTGGCTTTGTGTGTCCACAATTAAGGCCTAGAGCTTAAATTAGGCAAAACAAACACCACTTCAGACTGTGTTAAGGGACTGAAGACTTAATTCAACAATTCAACGTGTTTATTAAATATCTACTCTGTATTCCTAGCATTGAACACAGTACCTTGCATTATTTTTCCCCCAAAGTTTAGGAGCAGAGACTAACTTTTTTTTTTATTTCTTTCTAATAGCCACCTATCAAGACCTCAGATTTATCTTTCTAGAGCTGACTGAGCTAAGAAAGCTTTGCAAGCAGGAAGTTGAGCTGGGCAATCCTGTTCTTTCCTGAGTTTTCCAAATCATAAGCTTATCTACAGGCTACATCATCAGAGTCCCTGCTTGTTTTCCCTACTGTCCTTGGATCAATGAATGTGGTGAAAAAGAGAACCTGGGGAGATTTCCAGAAGAAAACAGTGTTTTTTTTTTCTCTTTCTCTCTCAAAGTCCCTAATACACCTGCTTCCCTTGTCTACCATTGTGGATTTTATTGGCACCAGGTTTGTCCTCCATCTACCATCTGAGGAAGAAAAGTCATTAATGCTGAGAAAGGTTATTTCCAACCCAAACAATTGATAGGGATTCATGGTCAGAAAGAAGGAAAATGGATCAAATGTTCACCTACTAAATGTAAATATGATAAGTAACATAGGTACTAGGGGGTCTTCTCATGTCCCACACTGAGAGAGACAAATGTCAGTGAGGTTGAGTCATCAAAAGGCAAGTATTACAAAAGAAAACAGCATTACACTAACTCTTAGATTATAAGTGAAGACAGGTGATAAAGAACTAACTAAAATGCAAGGAACAGGGACTGTGAACAACTTAAAAACTTGTCAGTCCTGTCCATTCTACTGCTCTAAGTTATCAGCCTCAGCTGCTTTCCTGACTCCATCAATGCTCCATCACTGGTTCCTCTGAGGTAAAGATGCTAAGTGGTGCACATGAAATACTACTGGATTTGGAGTCAGAGAATCTGGGTTCAAATTTAGGCTGTTTGCACTGTTGGTGAAGTTGTGAATTGGTTCAGCCATTCTGGAAAGAAATTTGGAACTAAGTTAAAAAAAAAAAGTCACTGAGCCATGTCCCAGAGATATCACTACTAGGTTTCTACCCTAAAGAGAAGAGAAGGACCCATATATACAAAAATACTTATAGCACCTTGTGAGTGTGTGTGTGTGTGTGTGTGTGTGTGTGTGTGTGTTGTCAAAGAACTGGAAACTATAGGTGTACCCATCAATTGAGGAATGACTGAAGAAATTATGGTATATTAATATGATGGAATACTACTGTGCCATAAGAAATGACAAAAAGATGGGTTCAAAGAAACCTGGAAAGACTTTAGAGAACTGATACAGAGTGAGATGAATAGAACAAGGGTGAGTAGAATAGCACTTACCTAGCAGGGTTGCTTGTGATAAGCAAATAAATCAATCAATGTATGCAAAGTGCTCTACAAACCCTAAAGCACTATTATTATTACAACCAACTATATTTCAAGAAGTCAAAAGCCCATTGTGTTTTAAATGGAGCCGTTGATTCCACCTTAAAACCCAAATCATTCTGGCTTTTATTGTATGGTCAATAATAGCTTGGCCTTTCAGGTGGCTCATTGTTTAGATTTTAATGGTTTAGAATGAGTGTAAATAAAAATTGTTCTCTGTTCTAACCTGAACCAGGATCTTCCACTCCTAGACTGATATCTTTGTGATGGTAAATTGAATCATCTTTTGTCTCAACTCTTAACCCCTTAGTCATTGAAAGGACCTGACCTCCGAAAAACTGAGACCTGGGAAAGACTTTAATTTAGAAAGCCCAAGGCCACCCACTGCATCCTGGGCCATCCCTAGTTGTCTTGACCTTTGTCTTGCCATTGGATTTTGATGACTCTGGAGGAGAGAGTGAAGCTGTTGATTTTGTGCAGCTCTGCCCCATTCATATCCAATTCACTCCCAAGTCAAAATATTACCCTTGGGATGTCATAGGTCCTCTTCTAGAACAGAGGATGAAAAACAACAATCACCAGCATCATCACTGCCAACACCCGATGGTTTTGGTCACATGAGTGCTCAGTTAAGTCCTATTTAGTGCTATGTTCCATAGTCCACAGCTTCAGGGATGTTTGGATTATTCTTACACCTGGCAAGCTACCTATTAAATGCTAATCTATTTAAGATATTTCCTAAATCTGATTGACTGAGGAGTTAGTTCTCAACAAAGTAAAGTTAAAAATACTCATGAGGCCTATCCATTCCTTCTCCTTTACAAGGTAAAGAAGACAAACACAAAACACCAGTCTGCTGTGAAGAAAATATCCACACAGAGCTAGATAATAGAGTCTTTGGATCAAGAGTAGTTTGGGGTTTATAGTTGGCCTTACTTTATCTAATGGTTTTGTGTTCTTGAAAAAAAATAAAGATGTATCCAAAATGATAGCTAACATTTATATAGCACTTGAAGTTTTGCAAAACAATCTATGCGTGTTTTTCTTATTTGATCTTCGTAAGATCTTGGGAGATAAGTACTATTTTTATCCTTTTTATAGGTGAGAAAGCTGAGTCTGAGAGAGGGTAAGTGACTTATTTAGGGTCACACAGTAAGTGTCTGAGGCGGCATTCAAACTTGGTTCTTCCTGATTCCAAGTCCAATACTGTCTACTACATTGGGTTGCCTCTAACTCAAGCTCTCTTTTAAACACATTCAGTGAATTTAAAGAATGCATCACGGAATTCCTTTAAATAACAAAGTGTAGAATTACCCTCATTTTTTCAGGGAGCAGCATGATATAGCAGGGAAAACACTGAATTTGGAATCGAAGATGTCTGTTTTGGAGTGCTACCTCTGTTAGTTGTTTGCTCTTTGTTTTGAAGTGGACCGATGGCATCACGGGGTCATGTCTTGACTCGTGTATGAATCCAATTTAAATGAGTCAGAGCTGCACAAAGTTGTCACCCTCACTCTCTCTTCCAGAGTCATTGAAGTCCAGAGGCAAAACAAAAGTCAGGATGACTGGTGATGGCCCAGGATGCACGAGATGGTCTTGGCCTCTTTGATGTCTGACCAAGCTCTAAACACTCCACAGTGCCTGCTTCGGCCACCTTCATGAGCATTGGAATAAACCGTTCCTATCTGCCCATTCCACCAGAGAAGTCTTCACATGCTTGGGGTAGACATCCCTCTAACTCACTGATGGGTTTGAGGCCTGTCAGTTACCTTCAACCTGGTTTATCCCATCTGCTGAAATGGTTTTACCAGGGTATGGTCACTGCCCATGCTATAGTTTCTTGGAGACACGGATGAGAGTTGGGTGACAGGTGGATGAGCAGTCCTGAAAAGGCCTCACACCAGAAGTGCTAGTCCTCCCCTAGCATTCCATATACCCCCATCTGTCAATTACTAGCTGTGAGCACACCATTGTCAGCTTCAGTTTTCTCATCTGTAAAATGGATTGAATAGCATTTATACTACATATTTCATTGGGGTGTTATGAAGAAGGCACTTTATAAATATCAAAGTGATATATAAATGAAATCTAAAAAGACAAATTTGCTCACAAGCTTTTGTAAGATGATATGATTTCATCTTCACATCTTTCAACACCTACCAACTCTCAAAATTCTTCTTTATCTGAGAATAGTTCAAATTAGGAGTAAGTAAAAGTAGGATTTTGGCAGCTAGGTGGCACAGTTGATAGAGTGTTGAGACTGGAGTCAGGAAGACTTATCTTCCTGAGTTCAAATCTGGCCTCAGACACTTAATAGTTGTGTGACCCTGGGCAAGTTACTTAACCCCATTTGCCTCAGTTTCCTCATTTGTAAAATGAGCTGGAGAAGGAAATGGCAAGCCACTCCAGTATCTTTGCCAAGATAACCCCAAAAGTGGTCATGGAGAGTTGGACCCGACTGAACAACAAAAAACAACAAAAAAAGAGGAACCAAATAGTTGAATAGATGCTAAGATACATAGGTTTTAGAGGTAGAAAAGAACTCAGAGATCACCTTGTGTGATCCTTTTACAGATGAAGAAGCTGAGACTCCTAGAAGAGCAGTGACTTCCCCAAGGTCATATAGCAAGTTAGTAGCATAGCTAGAATTCAAACTCAGGTCCTCTGACCTGAAAACCAGACTTCATTCTCCATACCGTTCTCCATCTTTGATCCCATTCACTTTCACAAATTACACTTCTATTCTATCCAGGAGATGAACCCAGATATTTCGAGGTACTTTGGCTAAGGAACTGATGATGTTTTACTAGCTTCAACCAGCCCACACAGAGCTATTCTGACTCCTAAAAGAAGAGCACTCCACTTAAGCCAACTCAAAGCACCACTCAGTTTTGCTGAGTAGATGACAATAATCAATCCACAGAAGTGCTGGAGCCAATGGCATTTCTCAGGAGTCTCACACTCTAGACCAGTGTTTGACTTTCTGATGACAATGGCACTATCTATTTCTCAGGTTCCTTCCAAGGAACAGTGAGCTTAGATGAAAGGGGTGGGGATCAGATGGGAATTCAGACTCAGTTAAGTACCCTTATGTACTTCCTGACTGTATGAGAAATGCTGTAGTAGGAAGAGCACTGGATGAGGAATCAGCAGGCCGGGGATTGAGTATAATATATATGTAAGCCCATTGAGGGCAGGGACTGTTTCCTCAGACCCTAACATAATGTCTGACACATAGTAGGTCCACAATAAATTCTTGTTGAATGAATGCATGAGGGACTCTGCTTGCTACACTAGAACTTGGACAAGTCATCAAACCATTCTGAGCCTCATTTTAATCCTTTATAAAATGAAGGGGTTGGTCTCTTCCTGGTCCAATTTTCTCCTAGTCTATGAGAGATGGAATTATGTCCTTCCCTTGAGACTCTGGTGAAATAAACTAGAAATAGGCAATTGTTTGGGGGAAGGAGGCAACAGTGACTCCTGGATGGGAAAGGCTACATTTGCTTGCACAGATGTGGGCAAAGCAGATGGCAATGTTTATTATATTGGATTATTTGAATGCTGTCCAGGTGCTGGGCTATACTGCCGGGGACTGGGTTTGTCTCCAGGGGACAGATGAGAGGTTAAACCGATTCTCTCTGCTGGATTATGAACTCAAGGGTTCTAAGAACTAAAATGTTTCAAACCTACCATTTTGTCCACCAGATTTCTCTTTCAGCTACTCCATAATTTGCCACAGTCAGTTACAGAGTTGCAATCATTTTCCTTCTGCCCTCTACCCTCTCACCGGTATTCAATATAGACATTCTAAATCAAAAGTTAAATAGCGTGGTTAGAGATGTGGAGAGACAGCATACAGCCTAAGCTTGTACCCTGTACTCTTCCTAGTGTTAAGCCTCCTCCTTCGTGGATCCATACCAGCCAACTCTTCCCTGCAGGAAGAAGGGGAAAGTGAGGCTCATTAATGTTCATAGATGTCGAGTCTGTAACAGGATATAGATCACTGAATTTTAGAGCTGTTAGGAACATTAGAGATCATCTTGTCCTACCACCTTATTTCATGGATAGGAAACTGAGGCCCAGAGAAGAATTCTGAGGCACAGTAGAAAGAAGCCTGGACTTGCAGTTAGATGTTGTGGCGTTCAAATCCTAGCTCTGTCAATTATTATCTAAGTGACATTGAAGAAGTAACTTACCAACCTGGGCCTCGGTTTCCTCATCTGTGAAGTGAGGGGGGTTTCACCATCTAGTCATTATCATCTGACAATATCAAAGACCCCTTCTAGTTCCAGATCAATGACCCTCTGATCCTGATTTGGCTAAGGTCACACCGCAGATTAGAAGGCCTAGGGTTGTTCTTTCCCTGGCTCTTAGTTCAGTGTTCATTCTGCTATGCTACACTGAGAGTCCTCAGTTTTCCTGCCTACTAAATGGGTAGTTTAGAGCAGGAAAGCACCCTTGAGCTCATCTAGTACAGTGGTCTATAATTCTATGATAATGGCATCACTGCCTCAAACTTTCCAAAGGACTTCTTTAATAAATCCTTGCTGAAGTTAGAATAAATGAAAAATCATTGAGTGAGCATTCATTCTATGCCAAGCATCATGAAATGTGCTGGGGATACAAAAACCAAAACCAAGACAGCTCCCTCAAGAAGCTTACATTCTAATGGGGGAGAGAGCATACATAGGGGAGGGTAAGCAGGGAAGGGCACTTTGGTCCAGAAATGTGGCAGGCAGGCTAAATACAGTTAGAGAGAAGTAAACTGACATGCCCCTTCTAGGAACAGTGTCAGAGATGACTGATCATGGTCTCAGAACTGGAATGGAGGAGGAAGGTATCTGGGCAATCACATGGATACTGGTGAGGCTGTTGAGAAAATGACCAAGAAATAGGTAGCTGGTTGTCCTTTTTCACAGATCTTCCTCCATCACCATCATCTCCACCACCTTCTTCCCCCAACAAGTCAACCAGACTATAGGGTATCCTTGCTATGCTGGACATCACAAAGAATATATAGCCTTTTCCCTCAAGAGCTCACAGTCTACTCAGGGGAAACAATATTTCTTTGTTTTGTTTTGTTTTGTTTTTTGAGTCCTAAATAGTAAACAATATTAATAACTACAAGAGCATAAGCGTTTCTTTTTTATGTTTTATTAGTAATATTTTTATACCAGTCATTTCTGGGTCACTCCATTCCTGACTCCTTGAAATAAATAACAGTTAAGTAAAACTGCCCAATACAACGAATGTCTGAAAGTGGATGCAAATATTCTGCTTCCATAGTCCCTGAAAAGAGAGTATATAATTGATTATCCAATCTCGGAGACCAGGTACAGCTGCCTTTCAATGTTATTTTTATTTACATTATTATAGCCATCAAAGATAGATAGATAGATAGATAGATAGATAGATAGATAGATAGATAAATAGATGGATGGATGGATGGATGGATGGATAGATAGATGATAAATAGATAGATCTCTCTATGTAGTGGATTTCCTTACTACAGCCTGCATCAGCTCATATAAGTCTCTCCACACTTCTCTAAGTGTTTCATATTCATGGCTCTTATTTGTGCAATAGTATTCTATTCCATTCACATACCAGAGTTTGTTTAACCATTCTCAATTGATCCATACTCATTTAGTTTTCAGGTTTTTTTTGCTCTCATAAAAGTTCTATGATGAATATTTAATACTTATTATAAGAGCTTATGAGTCACTTTAGAAGGAGAATCAGCCTCAGAGTCAGGAAGAAGTAGGTTCTGCCTCTGACACATACTGACTTTGTGACCCTGGGAGTCACTTAACTCTTAAGTGCTCCAGGCAAGTCTCTAAGACTACAATCTGCAGAATACTTACAGATCTTGATATGGAGAGTTTCCTTAGCAAGAGCTCTCTAAATCAATGAAATTATATTTCTGGACCAAAAAAAAAAAAAAAACAAAAACAAAAAAGTGGGGGAAAGAGCGAAAGAAGGGAAGGGGAAATGAAGAGAAAGAGAAAGAAAAGAAAGGGAAGGGAAAAAAAGAAAAAAGGAAAGGGAAAGAAAAAAGGAAATGAAAGGAAAAAAGAAAAAAGGCAAAGAAAAGAAAGAAAAAGGGAAAAGGAAAGAAAGAAGAAAAAGGAAAAGAAGAAAGAAACAAGAATAGAAAGTAAAAAGAAAGATGGGAAAGAAAGGGAAAGAAAAGAAAAAAGGGAAGAGTTTATATATCTCATATAAGAAAAAAGGAGATAACCACTGCTGAGCATCAGGGACTTTGCTCCAGGGTACCAACATTAGAAGATTGCTGTCAGCTTCAACCATACTCAGGTAGCATAGAAATAACATAGCTTAGTACCAAGTTAGCAACAATAATTAATTAAAATAAGAAACTGAAAGATATTGAGCTGGAGAGACCTTTTCCCCTTCCTTCTTTCTTCTGTCACTTAGAATCCTCAGTTTCAAAACTCAATTTAAGTAGCATGTTCCACATGGGAGTTTTCCCATCCTACCCCCCACCCCACTCCTTCCAGCTGCTAATGCCTTTCTCAGAAAGTTTTATATACACACATACACATACTGTGAACCCCAAACACATGAACCCCAAGAACCCAATTTGAAACTGAGTCTGCTCTAAGAAAGAGACAAACGAAATTAGAGTACGTGTGTCCTCGGTTTAATTTCTCAAAATGGCTTGACATGCATTGCAATGAGAGTTCAGTCCAAAATGGCACCCCCCTCTTCCCCTCATCAGTTTATAACTGGCTCAGTTCAGGATTTTGGGGTGCAGTATTATATGCCCTTCTGAGAGTAGGTGTTCCCAAGGGGGTGCCAATCAACCGTGATTGGTCGACATACTAGGAGGTAGGTGAGGTTCTTAGATCACTCAGTCCACAGGGGTCGAAAGCCACCATCAAAGGAATTACCACCCCTAATCTTGGAAGTCTGTCTCCAGTAGGATAAAATCAATTCAGGCCTGGGTTGGAGTTGGACCAAAATAAGAAGATTCAATGCAATGCAATCTCATTGTCAGAGGTTGGCAGGGTGGAGCTCTGAGTCTCCAAGACACAGATTACTAAGAGAAATCATTTTTAACAATACATATATGCATACACATACACATACATATGTACATGTATATACATACATATAGGTATGGATATATACCTATATATGTATACATGTACACACATACATATACATATATGTATACATATACATTTGTAAATATTGACTCCACAGATAGAACATAAGCTTCTTGAGGACAGGGACTACTTTTTGCTTGTGTAGCCCCAGTGCCTAGAACAGAGTATGACATACACATTGTGCTAATAAATGCAGTGCTTAATAAATATTTTATTCATTGACTTGGTGACTCTCCTTGTTACACATTCTCAGTTGAGGGCAAGCTTGCCTCAGGCTCAGTTTGCTTTACTTGCCTGGGGCGCAAAATTCTTGGTTGTAGCTTTGAAGAAAAATACCAGCCTAAGTGCAAATCACCAAGTGGGCACTTAAGACTGTTTTCAGAAATCAAGGCCCCATGATCATGGAACAGAAACTTTCAGAACAGGTATTTAAAGAAGTAAGCTTCCTGGACATCTTTGTATAAAATGTTTTCAGAAGTTGCATTAATGGAGAAATTTCTTTCGGGGCTTAAGGTTCTATTTACCTTTTGTGACATGGTTAAAAGGAAAAAAAAAATCTCATTATCTTTCCCTCCCACAATCTCCACCGCAAAGAGGAGATAAGGCCAGCTCCAAATGAATTGACTGCTCAGTATGCAGGAATGATATCTAAAGCGTTCCTTAACAAACACAGTCTTTAACATGCCATAATACTCACAATTTTAGTGTGGGGCGATAAGAATAATTGTATTCATTACACAGTACAATACTGGGACATATTTCTGAAATAATTTTTTCTTGTCTAGAATTACACAGAATTCCACTGAGTGGAACATTCAAGTGAATTTTTATTAGATGGGTTACCACGCAATGCTCAGTGGCAGAAAACCCCTACATTTAATTTAATTTTTCAGAGCTAGGGTATTGTTAAGAAGACTTAATATGGGCACGGAATTCTGGTTAACACAAGGAAAGCCTTGCTAATCGCAGTCCGTGTTCTTACCCTGGTGAGACCAAGGAGAACTTTGAAAACTCATTTATTCAGGAGTAGATGGCAAAGTGCTTCAGATTTTGAAGGGGTCAAATGTTTCTTCCTCCTAGCACCTACCCTTTGCATCCTGAAGTGGGGGAAATCCTTTGACTGAAATGCAGAAAAAACGAGACCCAGCTGAAATCTTTGTCCACAGATGCCCTGGAGGTGGGAATGAGAGGAGAGGAGAAGGAAGTAGTTTATTTTGTGTAACTGGTTGGCACACACAGGGCATTCCCATCCCTGTCCTGCTGCTGGTGAGTATCTGAAGAAGAAAGGCTCCCATACTTTTTGAAAATTCATGGAAACATGTAAGCTCTTTTCATTTTTCTTTTCTTTTTTATTGCTCAGTGCCTGTGATCCTATTGGTGTAGAGAACTCTAGATTTTGGTAACTTTGTCTACCAATGCAAGTCTGTAGCTATTCTTCGGCTTATGATTTCAGAGAGTTGTCTGGGGCACTGAGGGGGTGGTGACTTGCCCAGGGTCACACAGCCACTATGTGTCAGAGTTTCGGTTGGAATTCTGATTTTAAAATCTATAGTCAAACCTCCCTCTGATTAAGAGGTGATGGTGGTACAGCCAGCCTGAGAGTGTGAAGTCTGAATTAAAGAATAAATAGAATAGGATAGATGGGATTGCTTAATGCAGATAGTAATCATAGTCTCTCCTAACCAGTTGCTATCACATAAAGACCACAATGAGTGGTCCTTTAATGTCCAGATAGGACACATCTGTAATTAGCAGTTCCAGTTTGGCACATTAGTTATATGCAAACAGTTGAATTAAATAGGTTCAACAGTACCTTTGCACTAGAGATTACTAAGGAAATGAAAAGTAAAAGATTGGGGTTGGGGCAGGGAAGGGAGAATGTAACTTGGGCCCAGGCTGGGTTTAATTAGCATACATTCTACATGAGTAAGGAAGGTCAGAATTGATTATGTTTTGTTATACAGGACTATGTTAGCCCATGTGTTTCTTATGAAATCTACAGTTCAGGGGGAATTAGTACTTTTCTAAATAAGTTTTTAATTAAACTTTGAACATAAACTATGGAACATGACTCACTCTAATCAACTGAGATGCATTTTTATCAACATGTTTACTTAAATGTAAAAAAAATGATATATTGCATGAATAGAGAAAGAAATTATTTTTCCTACAATCTTTCCATCACTACTAATGCCAAGAGAGCCATTTGGAGCATTAGTCAAACATTAGTTTCTCAGAAAGAAACTCAGTCCAGGCAAACACTGGATTAGCTTGAATGGAGGAAAAAAAAAACCCTCTTCATATTGACCTCAAGTTTTCCTAAAACTTTAAATCACCTAAGAGGAGACTGGAGCCTGAATATAGACGAGACTCCATTCTAGGAGAGTTCATTGGACATTATGAAAGGCTATTATATATATATTCACAAGAATTTAAAGCATAAATGCTGAGTGACAATGTCATGTTTTGAAATAAAACAAATTATTTTCCATTTTAGCCTGCTTTATTAAATTAAGATGTCATTTAAGTCTCTTACCTATATTAGAACTTTATTAAAACCTTCCTGAGGCAAATGTCCTTTGACAAATTATTCATGAGAGAGTCCCAGACTTCTTCACAAGAAGTGACCTGGTTTCTATATTGTAATGCAACATAGAACAACAGGCAATGATATAACAGGGTTGAATAATCTATAAAATTTATGAACTGAGGTTCTACTTTGCTTCTACTATTGTAGCTAATGGTCAGCTTTAGTAAGAAGATCTGTGGGTAGACATATTGCCTGAGTTTGGGTCCTTGCTAGGAAATTCTTTCTTGTAAACATGGAAATTCATTCACAGTTGCATTAATGCATGGCCATGAATGGGCTTGATCAAAGCAGAGCATCTTACTTAAAACAAAGATTAAAAAGTATACTTAAAGTTCAAACCCTGATAAAAGAAACAGAACCAGGCTAAATTTATGAATTTCTCAATCAACCTCCCCTCTTAGATATTAGGGAGTATTTAATCTTGATCAATTGTATTACCATACTCCATTAATGACTACCCCAAGAATTTGTATACCTAGACATATTCATCTTTTAACAGGTTATAAGACATACCTCATGGAATTGCCTCTACTGTTTAAATCTGAATCAGCAACACAAATTGCTTCTGAAGAAATGACGATAATATTGATACTGTGGTTACTAGATCACATTAAACAGAATTCTCAGGATCAAGAACTGTCTTTTACCTTTCTTTTCATCCCCCTCACATAGCATAGTACCTGGCATATAGCAGGTACTTAATAAATGCTTACTGACTGACTGATAGGATGTGTCCATACAGATCAGCAGCAGCAGCAGCAAAATTGAGGAATCTTAGAACTCCCTCTTTTTATGTGACCTTGGGTCAGTCACTTAATCTCCCTAGAACTCCAGATCCTCATCTATAAAATGAAGGGGTTGTACTAAATGACCTCTAAGATCCTTTCTGGTTCTAAATCTATGATCCTAATACTGTTTGAAGGTTTATCAATCAATTGACTTATATTGTTTCATTTGATTCTTACAACAATCACATGAAGTCGCTACTACAGATATTATGTTCATTTTACAGACAAGGAAATTGACGCTGAGAGGCCTAGCTTTTCTATCTGATAACAAAGAACCATGAAATATATCTATGTGTAAATATAAATATATACATATATACATGTATGTGTGTGTATATATGCATACATACATACATACATACATACATACACATAATACAATAGGCTCCCAGGGCCAAAGACTTTGCCCTCCCCCTTCTAAACCAGCCTTAACTCCAACAAGCTGGGCTCTACCCCACCCCAACCCTATCCCAACAAACTTAACACCTGCCCTGAGGCTGAAAGGGTAAGTGATTTATTCATGATCATAAAGCTAGGGAGTCTCAGAAAGTGGATTCTACCTCCTGGCTCCAAAGCCAGTGCTTTTAATACACACACACACACACACACACACACACACACAGAGTCTTGTCATTGGAGAATCCCCCAAACACTCTCTTGTGATGGATTCCACTGATAACTACGAACCTCAGCATTGAAACCAGCTGCAGAAGAAAGCTCAGCCTTTGAACAATGGGGTCCACAAGGAAATGTGCCTAAGGACAGCCATGTTATTCCACTCACAGTGAACTGTCAAGAATCTCTTTTAGGATCCTAGCTCTGCAAATAAGTATCTAAAATTCATTCTAAGAAGCCAGTCCTTGGGGTGGACAAGTGCCTTTTTAATAGAAGTGCTTCTCAGGCACCACTGCATATGTAGAACCTAAATCCTTGCCTGGAAACCCAATGGAACATTTAAAGTTTACTCCCTCCCCATCCCATTCTTCTGTGAATCCCATTTTTTGGGGTCTTATGACCAAATATATGTAATAAAATAACAAAGGCCAAGCTAGAGGGGCCTAGGAAAGGAGTGCTCTGGGATTGCAAACAGTCAATTCTATTCCTCTAGCTCCTAACCATAATTCTTAGGATTGTTTATAAACAAAACAGCCAGGGCAGTAAATCCTAGTTGAATTAATTTAAAGAGACTAGAAAAGGAAATGCTAAATTGTAGCAGCCTGTGATAAAGTATTAAATAAGATGTTCATAACCATTGTTATCTGGGAGAAAACTGAAAAAAAAAACAAAGGTGTTCCTTTTTGTTTTGTTTTGTTTGTTTTTTTCTCATGTGAATATTCTGTCTTGGAGCATCCTGGAGTCAAGGAGCTAGTCAAAATAATGGAGACCCCAGTCGATAGGAGTCTTGGGCCCAAGGAATTTATCCTGAAGTAGGAAACCAGGGGAATCTGTTGGCAATATAAAGGAAACGGAAGAGAGTTTCAAAGCTCCATTCAATCAGGGGACATAAAACACCTTGAAAAAATCAGAATGTACCCCCCAAACAAACAAACAACCCAACACATTTGTCATGGCTTTCAATAGAATTAGCCAGAAATCTCTACATATCCTAGATCTGGGATGTGAGAGTATATACCACCAAGAGCTGATTTTTACAACCTTTACAACTTTTCCACCTTTACAACTGTTGATCTTTCATTCTTCCCTGAAGTAGAGCAGGAATTATCATATCCATTTGACTATGGAGGAAACTGAGGCTGTGAGAAGATGTAACCCTTACCCATAGTGACCCAGAGTGGTAGTAGCAGAATTGGGACCAGAACCCAGGTCTTCTAACTCACAGCCTGGGTATCTGATTAATAGATCACATAGAACAATATGAGTACTCACCAATTTATCCATGTATATAGATGCAATCATGGCATAATGGTTGGAGTGCTGTCTTCAGAGCCAGGAAAACCTGGGTTCAAGTCTCTTCTGACTCCTAGTGACTGTGTGACCATAGTCACTTAACCTCTTAATGTTCTAGGCAACACAGTAAAATGGTAAGTTGGAGAGAAGGTCCTGATCTGCCTTAGTAGAGGGAGTTTCCTCATCTGGGTGTTCCTTATACCAATGAGATTACAGGTCCAGTTAATTATCCAGTCCCTATAATTCTTCTCCCAGCCCTGCCCTATTCCTGACTTTCTCTGGACTTCATAACTATACCCCCTCTATTGCTGGTTCATCCTGGAATTTCCATCCTGGTATCTCCACACCTGGAACAGTCTTACTACCACAGTAGTCCATTCACCACTCAATATTCCTCTGAAAGATCCCCCACCCCCCACTCCATTGCTTTTCCCATTGGTGAGTTCCTCCTAAAGCTTCCCTTTTGTAGATGGATGTAAGCTGGCCTCCCTTTATTCCCTTTCTGGCCTTGTTCCTGATTTTCTCTGAACTTTAAAACCATGCCTCCATGCTGGGTATCTTCATCCAGTTCCCCAGTCCACTTTTCAGCTCCTTTTTGTATGTTATTTTACTGCCATTAGAATGTAAGCTCCTTGAGGGTAGTAATTTTTCTTTTATTTTGTTTGCATTGTCAGTGCTTAGCACGGTACCAGGCACTGTGCCATTTATTAAGTATTTCCTTCCTTTCCTTTCCTTCCTTCCTCCCTTCTACTCTTCTTCCTTCCTTTCTTCCTTCCTTACTTCCGTCCTTCCTCCCTCCCTCCCTCCTTTCCTTCTGTCCTCCCTACTACCTTTCTTTTCTACCATCTTTCCTTCCTACCTTTCTTTCTTCCTTCCTTCTTTCCTACCTTCCTTCTTCCCTCCCTCCCTCCCTTTCTTCTTGAAATGCGCAATCCCAAAGTGATCACGATAGTCTAGATATGGTCAATGTGACCATTGGTCTTTTTTGAAAATGAATGGGAAAATTCTTCCTCTGAGGTTACCTCAGCATGCCAAACAACAGTGATAATGGATCCCTGAAACATGGCTACATATCCTCCCTCCTTCCCAACTTTAGAACATGTCCTTAGTCATAGAAATTCTAAAAACCTTACACTAGAAAGACACAATCAGACCTGGATTTAAAAAAATCTGTCTCCCAGGTGAAGAGCTAATATTATCGAAAACCATGTCTTTTCAAATTAGTGCCTAATTATTTACTGCTACAATGTATTATAGTATAATTAGATTTGTAGGTAATCACATCCAACTACCTCTAATATGGGTCTTTTGAAGAGTAAATATTGAATGGCAATGCTATGTTAACTAATTATTCTTAATCTTGTAATTCTTAGAAGTTAGGGAGAAGTAAATGCACATATTCACACATACTCTTTCTTTTCTCCCTCCACATCCCTCTTCGTCCCCCACCATTGCATTCATTGGCTGAATTACAAAGATACATCCTTAGACCATGTCAGTTCTATGTTTCCAAGGAAGACAAATGTGATGGTGTGACTTTCCATCTATAGGCTTTCTTGGAAATCCTGTCAAATCTGGGCATCAGTTGAATGACTGACTGTCATTGGAAATTACTGTAGAATTAATAGGCTGCCCACCAATGGTTTTCCAAGTCAAACATTTTTGCAACTGTCTCATAAAATTCAGTGCCAAATAAAGCTGTTATAACAAACACACCTTTCTGGAAAGAGACGATTCTTTTCTATTTGCCTTCCGTTCCTTTGGCATAGCCTAGGAGCCAGCTGCCATCAAAAAAAAAAAAAGGAATATTGAAATGCTCCCAGTTCAATCCAACAAATGCCCACTATGTGCAGCAAGCTTGTGCACATGGGGCTGGGGGAGATGTGTGCTGCCATCATAGAATGTACTTTCTAGTAGGGTAACAGGAGCATACACATTGGTGCCTTGGGGGGACAGCCAGGTTAGCTGTTGTATAGAGAAAAGGTGGAGGTAAGCAATAAGAAATAAGGCTGTAATGGTGAGATGGCAACATATCATGGAAGGTCCTGAACTCCAGGTTGCAATGTATTCTTGAATAACTAGGTCTATGGGAAGTCATACCCAACTAGCTCTAATTTTGACCTTTTAAAGTTTGAACTTTATTTAGGAGGCAATAGAGAGCCTCTTGAGATTAGATACCTTTAGCATATCATATAACATGACAAATAGAAGAATTACAAAGAAAAGTGGTATAGATGGTCTGATAGGGTGGTAACAACCAGCCAGGGTGATCAGGCATGGCTTCACAGAGAATGAGCATCTGAGTTGGCCGTAAGGATGGGAGATAATTCAACAAATGAAGAAGGGAAGGATGGCCCTTCCAAGCACAAGCAAAGGCATGGAGAGATGAGAAAGCATAAGGGTTTGGCTTGGAGTTTAGAGCACATGGAAAAGTACAGTTATGAGATAAGTCTGGAAGGCAGGGTGGTATTAGATTGTGTAGCGCCAGAAAGCCAGGCTAAGCGACCATGGAGGAAGCAGATCACTGAGCTCAGAGTCAAGAAGACTTAGGTTCAAATCCTATTTGGACACTTAGCGTGTGACCCTACACAAGTCACTTACCATCTCTGAGCTTGTTTCCTCATCTGGAAAATGAAGATAATAACAGAGTCTCTAATGAGATGATATACATGTAAAAAAGTCTACCAAACCTCAAAGCATTCTATAGATGTTAGGTACTATTATTCTGATTACTATTATTATATATCTCCCTTCATATCATCATTATCATTATTATTTATTACTATTATTAAATCACTATCAAGTGATTTAAGCAGAATAGTGACATCATTAGATCTATGTAAGAAGCAGTCTAGTTAGGAGAAGGATGAATTGAAGGGAGGTACCTATCAGATGGAGAAGGCATGTAGGGGGGCTATTTCAATAGTCTAGGTGGATGGTAACTGTGTGTGGGGAAGAGGTTGTACTAGACCGGTGAAAGTGATGATAGAGAAAAGGTGGTAGATCAGAGATACTATAGAGATAGAACCACCTGTTCATGGCCACTGATTCCCTCTTCCCCACCTCTCATATCCAGAAATAGCACTGAGGCTTTAAAAATATTGAAGACTGGTTGAATTATGGTGCCAGTGACAAAAGTGGAGAAGTCACAAAGAGAGATAGGTGTGTGTATGTATGCATGTTTGTGTGTGTGTCTCTGTGTATTGGAGGGGAGGGTGGGAAAAGGATAAGCTTGATTTTAAATATATTGAATTTGCTTGTAGGAAATTCTGGCAGAAATGTGCTATAGGAAGTCGGAGATGAAAGTCTAGAGCTCAGGAGAAAAGGACAGATCTAAAGGTAAAGCTTTGGAAGACCCCTTCATAGAGGTGAAAGTTGAAGCTATGAGAATGAATGAGAGGGGATGGGGGAAAGGGAGGGGAGGGAGGAAGGCAGAGAGGTAGAGGTGGGGAGAGGAGGGATAGTGAGAGGGAGAAAGAAGAAAAGCAGGTCAGAGACAGAACCTTGGAGAAATGCTAACTCTAAGGGGTCAGAAAGAGAATGAGAAGTGAGTGAAGGAAACAGGATAAACAGAAAGGGAGGAGAAGAATACTGAGAATGTTTTGTTTCTGAAACTCAGGGAAAAGGAGAATCCAGGTGGTGGTGAATAGTATCAAAAGTTGAAAGAGGTCTAGGAAGATGCAACTTAAAACAAAAGCCATTGGATTTGGTGAAAGGTCTTTTGTGACCTTTGGGAGAGAAATGTCAACTGAGTAGTAGCAGTCAGACTGCAAAAGGTTTTAGAGAGACTGAGTGGTGAGGATTTAAAAATAATAGGTTTAAGCAGCTTTTTCAAGAACTTTGATAAGGGAAAGACGGAGCTCCTGTAACAGAAGATTCATCACAACTTGGTTTTGCTTACTGAATTTCCTTCCTTATTCAATCAGTGTGAATTCTGGGAATACATTTTAGAATTAGCTTGAAAACCATAAGTAGCATGATACTTTTATTACTTAGAAGAACTCAAGTGACTCTGTGTGTGTGTGTGTGTGTGTGTGTGTGTCTATTTGGTGCATTTATTTTAAAATTATACATTGTTAGTACCAGTAGTGATGGAGCTTAGGTATTGATAATCAACTCCTCCCTCCCTCCTTCCTTCCCTCCTTACTTCCCTCCTTCCCATCTTATCTCCTTCCTTCTTTCCTTTCTTCCTTCCCTCTCTCCTTTCTTCCTTTCTTCCTTTCTTCCCTCTGTCCTTTCTTCCTTCCTCCTTTCTTCCCTTTTCCCTTCCTCTCTCCTCTCCTTCTTTCTCCCTTCCTTCCTTCCTTCCTTTCTTCCTCCCTTCTTCCCCTTTCCCTTCCTCTCTTCTCCTCTTCCTCCCTCCTTCCCTCTCTCTTCTCTTCCTTCCTTCTTTCCTTCTCTTCTTCCTCCCTCCCTTCTTCCCTCCCTCTTTTTGTTCCTTCTTTCCTTCCTTCCTGCCTATCTTCCTTACACAATCACTGAACAACTACACAAGATAGAACATAAGATAGTCCCATAATGCAATAAAAAGAAGACTAGATCTCATTTAGAAAACTTGGGATTCCAACCCTAGCTCTACCACTTATAGTCTGTGTGTCAAGTTACTTTACTTTTCTAGGCCTCAGTTACCTCATCTGTAAAGTGTGGGGGGGTTGAACCAGATGATAAGAGGTAGGCCTGGTTATCTACTACTACTTGCTGCCTCTCCCTACAGTTAAGAGTCTTTTCAGAGTTGCTTTGAAGGTCAAAGCAAGTGGTCAAATCCAGCTAAGTCTAGATACCTACGTAAGACCAAACAAGTACTAAAAGAGAAAATTGAAAAGAATTTTGAAGATCTAAGCATAAAGAAGGATTATTCTCCAGTAGACTATTTTAGTATGAAAGACAGATTGGAGGGAAGAGGGCAGAAGACTTGTTAGGCCCTGGAAATTAAGAGGTTAGCACAGGGTGCCAGTCACCCACTGGATCAATCAAGTATCGATGCTCCTTGTTATTAGCTACTTTGCTAAGTGGAATTCTATAGCTGTCCTTGCATTTTGACAGAGGGAGGCCCAAGAGCCCCTTGACCTGTGGTTATTTCCAACCCATGGGTATAGGACAGGAGGTAGGAGACAGGAAGGACTGAGAAACAAGAGGACAGGCTGATGACAGGGCAGGTCAAATATCAGATAGTCAAGGAAAGTCCAATCAAGGATTTACTAAGTGATTTCTATGTGCTAGGCATGTTGTTAGGTGCTAGATAACCATAGTCAGCATTTATGTAGCCCCTTGAGGTTTACAAAGCACTTTTACATATAATTTCATTCGATCCTAATAATAAATTTGTAAAGTAAGTCTTGTTATTATCCCCATTTTATGGATGAGGAAACTGGGGCTATGAGGAATTAAGTAATTTGCCCAGGGTCACACAGCTAGGATTTGAACCCAGGTCTTCCTGACTCCTAAGTCCACCACTCTATACATTCCACCACCTAACTGCTGCCCAAAATAGAGAAGCCCCTCAGGTAATGTAGAGGCATCATCTCTCCCCCTCTTTGCCCAACTATACTTTAGATTTTTTCAGAAGTCATCTTATATTGTGCTATCCTTGTCTTTTTTAAGGGCATGTAGGACTTTAGGCTCACTTCCAACATCTTACCCTCTTGGTTCATGGTGGTTTCAGTGTCTACAAATTTTACTGAATTAAACTTAATAACACAGGTAAACCTTTCCATTCTTGGAGGGAGGTGGGAGGCTAAGTTCCCAGGACCTAGTGTCATATACTTAAGGGATATTTGATTTACAAGATAAAAACCAAACATGGTTCCTGCCCTCAGCAAGCTTCCAATCTGATAATCCACCCGCTCCACACTCCAGGGTCACAAGTATCCTCTTACCGTCATGCCTCTGCTTTCACTTCTATCCACTTCTTTCTTCTACTTCTCTGTTTGCTTAATTGTGACCACATTCTTAAAGCCCAACAGGAACACCACCTCTGTCAGTAATCTTGCACACAGTAGGCATTTAATAAACGTTTGTTGAATTGAAGCCAGGAGGATGATAAGACATGCACAGATAGCTATACTATAGCTTTTAATCTGATTAGTGATTGGAAGAGGCTTTTCTAAACGGAATGACATGAGAGATTCGAAAGGGGGGTACCCACTACACCATTTTTCTTCTTACTGTTGTCTCATGTGGTTAAAAAGCAATGTTCCCATAACTTTTCACATGTTTGTATCTTGTCTCCTTAACTGAAGCCCTGTGAGAGACTGGCTGTCTCTTTCGCTTCACAGTACCGGGTCTTGCATGAAGTAGATGCTCATTGTTGTTAATTGTCATAGTTACTTAAATCTAAAGATAACCAGCTTTAAAAACCAGCCATGAAACACTGGAATAAAAATCTGGAATGAAAGACAGCCATATGTCTCTGATCCAGTAATGTCTTTGCCATACAGCTGCAAAAGTTTGGACAAAGTCTGCGACTGAGGGGGAGAGTTAACTCTGGGGAAGAGCCAGCCCAAATATACCAGTATCTTCCATGATCCATAATGATAAATTCATTCTTAACGATGAATGGTTTAGATCCAGGAACAAATAGAGACTGTCTGGAGTAATTAAATGTGTTTCACTTGGAGATGATTATGTGTTTCTGAAAAGCTTGTTTATAATAATTCTTGCTTAGGTGGAGAAGGAACAGCTTTGGAAATCAATGAAACCCAAATTAATGCTATGATGCAGGTACCTGGAAACTTGGCGTCTTCTCTCTGTGAGAAGTTAGTTCAGTGATTAAACCAAGTGAACTCAGCCAAGAATATTAGAACAGACCTGGAAGAAATCCTGTGTCCGGAAAATACAAAATGTGCCACACATAGAAAACAGTATTGCCTCCTGTCCTCCTTCCAGTTGCTGGCACTCACATGTGGTAGAGGCTCTGTCCCTCAAGACACTGGACAGACTGGTTGGGGACATGGTGCATGGACCCAATCACGATAATTAGTCTTTGGCCTCCGTGTTCTCTTAGCTTGAAGATGTTTTTGATCTTCCTTGTACCTACAAACTGCGCAACACAGAGAACTGGTTGTTTCCATTCAATGTATCAGTCCATCAATCAAAAACATTTATCAGATAACTACTGTGTGCCATGTGCTATGTTAGGGGCTGGAGATTTAACAACAAAAAACAAATAGTCCCTTCCCTCATACAGCTTAAATAATATAGGATGAGGAATGAGAGATACAGGGCTACCCCAATTTATGCAATGGCTATGTTTCTCAGAAATTTTGTGGCACTCAAATCCACTTTGAGCACTAACTTAGATGGTCATTTTAGAGATATTGCTGTAGTATACAGTGAAAGAGCCTTGGTTTGGTAGTCAGGAGACCAGGGAGCAAATTCCAGATCTTTTTCTGGATGCCTGTGCAATCATGAGCAAGTCACTTAACCTCTTCCAGGAAGGATGTAGGACTAGATAGACTATAAGGTCTTCCCCCTCCCCTACCCCCACCCCTATTTTTCATCTTCTTTTTTTGGATTGTCTTCCCCCATTAGATTGTAAGTTCCCTGAGGGCAGGCACTGTCTCTTTTTCTTACCTGTATCCCCAGCACTTAGAACAGTGCCTAGTACATAGTAAGTACTTAATAAGTATTTCTTGAACTGACTTGTAAATGAATATGGAATTGAACTGAAATTCATGACCAGCTAATGGTAGTGACTCCTAAGAGTTTTAACTTTGAGTTTCTCAACTCCTTTTTCTCTCCAAAACCCAAATCAACTAGGATTATGGAATTTTGAGTCTTAAGATTGTTTGGATCATCCCCTTCATTTTCTAGATGAGGAAATAGAAGGCCAAATGACTTTCCTAAGGTCGCACAGGTAGCAAGTATCAGAGCCAGATTTTGAATCTAGGTGTTCCAGTGCTCTTCTCACTGAACTACTGTACCATATGTCTTTCTTGCCTACCACCTAAATGCAGAAGAGTGCTCTTATTAAAATCAATCCTTTTTGTGATGCAAATAACTCCTTTATCCAAGTTATGCTTTTCATGTATTAGTTTTACTTTGAAGTTTAAAGGCTCCAAGTAGACTTCTACTAAATAGATCCTTTGCTAAATAGATCTTCTATGCAGCAGGAATGTGGAGTTGACATAGGACCAGACCAAGATCAATGGCAGAAATACCACCTGAAGTTATAGATCTAGTTAGCAAAGTCTGATTAGAATTCTTAGCCAAACTCCAGGACTGGGGAGGTCACTCCTCCCAATGCGAATTGTTTCTCAGACCTCAGTTCCTCTCTCTATAAAATGAAGGGTTTGGACTAGGTAGTCTCAGACCCTTTCCCCCTGTTTATGATCTGTATTTCCAAGAGCCTCCAAACCCAAACCAGATTAAAATGTAATTAGAAAATATTTAACAAAATAAATGAAAATAGCATAGAAGATAGATATTGCTAATATGTGGCTTTCTAAGTCAATATGAGACCTCTAGGGATCCTTAGGTATGGCTTAGTGGCCCCGGGTTCTATTTGAGGTTGACACCAATGACTTAGAGAGTCAAGACCTTGATTGCCAGGGAGAGGCAGCTAGGTATCATAGAGCACTGGGTCTCTAGTCCCAAAGACCTGAGTACAATTCCAGCCTCAGATATTTAGTAGCTGTGGGACCCTGGGCAAGTCATTTAATTTCTGTTTGCCTCATATTGGTAAAGTGCCTGGCACATAGGAAGTGCTATATAAATATTATAATATATAAATATTAGCTATTATGAGAGCTAAGATCAAGAGATGATACTTTAGATTTCAGGGGTCCCATGATTCTAAGTAAACTGCATAGCCCTTTTCTGACAGATTAGCAATCTCAGAATTGTTCTTTACACTTTGATGGATCTGTGCTTTAATCAATGTGGGTAGTCTATGCCTCAGTACAGATTAAAATCTGAGCCCTCCCCCCCTCACCCACTCCCACCCCCACTTCCTGCTCAACATGTGGGAATCTTGTCCGTGTCTTCCCACAAATCCTTCACAGAAGGTATACTCCTGGTTCAGTTCAGGACTTGGAATCAGGAAGACCTGAGTTCAAATCCCTCAGACCCTTCCAAGCTGTGGGACCATGGACTAGTCATTGAGCCCTATCTTAGCCTCAGTTTTCTTCATCTATAACATAAGATTGATAATAGAACCTACCTCACAGGATTGTTGTGAGGATGAACTGAAATATATAAATACTGGTTATAACTATTTTTATTATTATTATTGTCTTAGGAGTAACAATGTAGCACTGGGGCTATCCTATCTATTGTCCTTCAGTTTTTTTACATGACCAGTTCACCCCATTTCCTGCTCATTTGTGCCTCAATAATATCTTTTATGTCAGAGCTGTAGGACAAAAAACAAAAACCCTGGGAGTGAAGAAGCTTCACAGGTTATCACAAAGTTCCTCCCCTCTTCTCACCATGCCTGGGCCTGACCTGAGGACAAACCAAACTGCCACCACCTCAACAGAAGAGATCAGCTTACATCTAATCATGAGCCTCGGGCTCCTTCTCTCTGCTGCTTTCCCTCTGCTCTCAGTTGCTATCTTCAGAGAACAATTGAAAATGAAAATAAAGAGCTACGGAGGTCAGTGTCATTGAACATGGTCCTTTTTAATTACAGGTTTGTGATATGATGGGCCTTTCACTAAAGAGAAGGAAGTGTCTGAATTAATTCAAATTCATCAATTTAATCCACTCAGTGAAATGAATGCATCTGGCATGTACACTCTCTTCACTTTTAAGGGGGAAGAGCATCTCCGCTGATGGCTGTTGCTATCTTTGGAGCTCCCGGGGGTGGGAAGGAGCCAGGATACCATAAAGTTTGTTTTCTGAATTATTCATGTGTTATTAATAGCAGTGGTGATAATGAAAACAATACTTATGATGTTGTGTCTCTTCGAGGGAGAGAAGAGATGCCCATCTGAGCCTGGGGCCCGGAATCAGAGGTTAATATCAGTTCTCCTGGAAGAGGCAGTAAGTATGGTGAAGAGACTGAGTGAAGATGGGGAGTCAGGAAGACCTGGATTCAAATCCCACCTGAGCAGGCAAGTCACTTCACCGCTCACAGCCTCAGTTTCCTCTTCTATAAAATTCAGCTGATCTTAAGCATTGACCTCAAAGGATTGTTGGGGGAATCGAGTGAGATAATGTATAGGAAGCTCTTCAAAAACTTTAAGACACCATATAAATCAGATGCTGAGGATGATAATGAGGATGGTGATGGTGATAGTGGTCAATTCTCTAATTGGGTCTGTGGTCTTAGAGTTGATCATTCAGAAGAAGGTAACCCACTTGTGCCTGGCAAAAAAAGATAATGTAGCCAGAGAGAGATTCTCTCCCTCACCATGGGCCCTCAGGAGAGACGTGATATCTCTTCAAGAAAATAGGCTACTTGCCTAGCTTGGGCACCCATTTGCCCAGCCCAGGACTGTGTTTCTGTGCTAGGCATTACAGGAGAGCAGAGCAAAAGAAGTATAAGACAATCTTAGACCTCTGTGATCTGGTTCTTTACTCTGATAATGGGAGCCAGAAGAGCCAAAGCACTGGCCAAGCCTCCAGATTATTCATCACCTACTTCTCAAGAAACTCCCTCTCCCTTACTTTGTTGCTGTTCAGTTGTTTCAGTCATGTCTGACTCTGTGACCCAATTTGAAGTTTTCTTGGCAAAGATACTAGAGTGGTTTGCTGTTTCCTTCTCTGGCTCATTTCACAGATGAGGAAACTGAGGCAAACAGGGTTAAGTGACTTGCCCAGTGACCCTGGACTAGTAAGTCTGGGGCCATGTAGAACTCAGGAAGATGAGTCTTCCTGACTTCAGGCCCAGCACTCCATCCATTGTGCCACCTAGCTGCCCTTCTTTAACCATTTCCAAACTCTTTGAAGTCTTCTCAGTGAGATACCCCTTTCTCTCAGGGATAAAGCCACAGTCCAGAGCCACAATGGTTCATAGACTCTGTGTGAAAGAGTAATGAGTTGCCCCCTTTTTGACCTTTTCAGTGTTTCAAATTTGATGCTCAAGTCAGTCCAAATCTTTAGCCCATTTATTGCTTTTCTGCCCAAGTAATAAAGTCTTTCTTCTAGCCAGGATGGTGTATAAAGAGAGCAGCAAAGGGTAGTGGGAAATAATAGAGACCACCTTGCAGGGAGGTAAAGGCTTGAGTAGCCTTGTTTCCATGCTCAGTCTTCTTCTGAAGCTTCGCCTGGTAGCCATGCAAAGAAATTCTTTTGGCAGCCCTGGGAATGGGTATCCATCAACAGAAGGGGGCTAAGTATGCAAATAAGGCACTCTTCCAGGAGGCATTTTTTTTTTCAGGTAAGCAACCTGTCCTGATTTACTCATCTCAGATAAGTGGGAGAGACAGAGCAACATTTTCCAGAGAACCTCTGAGATTCTTTTCCAAATGGGCATCTCTCACATTTGATAAATAATTCAATAAATACCTACTATGTATGAGGCTCTATGGAGATCCAGAGATGAATAACATGTGGTCCCTAAAGGTAGAATGTGAACATAGGATAAGAGACACACAGAGGCCTATTGGATGGAGATCTTTCTAGCCAGATTCTGTTCTGGCCAGAATGCTCAGGATGGGGTAGCATATGAGCAGGGCATAAAAGATCAGTAGGAATCCAACAGAGAGCAGGCATGGAAGAGCATTTCAGGGGAGGAAACAGTTTGAATAATAGCCTAAAGTTGGGAAAACCATGGGGGCCTATTTGGGGAATAATGAATAGTCACAGAATCGGATTGTAGACTTTCAGAGTTGTCTGAGATCTCAGAGCTCATCTAATCTAACCAGTCCATGAACTGGAATCTTCTCCACTATATCCCTTTCCATTCATCCAATGATAGGGAAATATTCCCTATCCTGATGGTCTGTCTTAATGGTTTTCCAAGAAAGTCCATTCTACTGTTGGAGAAATACAGTAAAAAGTTTTTACTTACATTAAGCCAAAATCTGCCTCATTACCATTTCCATTCATTACATCCAGGGTTCTTAGTTTTGCTCTCTGGGGCCGAAGAGAACAAGTCTAATCTCTCTTCCATGTGACAGCTTTTTCATATCCTTCAAGACCACCAGCAATCATGGCCCCTGGAAGTCTTATTTTCTAATTGCTTGTGGGCAATCTCCATGTGACAGACTTGGCTCATTCATCTCACATTCATTCTTTTTTTTTTTTTTAACCTGGGGTCCAGTAGTTGGGAGAATGATATAGTCCTGAAAAAGTGCTGAAAAATTCCTTTCTACAAGAAAGGCTTAGCACATCCTAAGAAATGACTTACTATTTGGTGACTTTGAGTAGTCTAAGTGTCTATGGGATAAGGACCCTAATCTTAGCAACCATATTATTATTTAAATTTTACTATAAGCCACTTAGAGTAATACTGGAGACACCAGAATACCTGGCCCTGATCTTTCTGTTCCTATTTCCTTCCTTTGGCTTGGTCTGGAGCACACTGCTCACCTAATTTCTCGAGATAGCCAACAATTGAAATGGTTTAGGGCTCCAGGGCCTAGCTTTGAACTCCCAGAATTGAAATGAAATCCTGAGTTAGAATCCTCTAGGCATGTTCTGATTTTCTTGTCAGGCCGGAATGTGTCCTGGAAACCCAACAGACTGTTGTTTCCCTATCACAAAGAACAGATCTATTAGCCTGCCATCAGTCACTGTAGGATCAAATTAGAAAATATTTCTTGTGGACAGATGGTATTTGTTATTAAGGTAGCTATGCTACTATTGTGTGTCATTAGGCCTTCAATGTAATCAAGTTTTAGAAATTTTTTCTTCTCCTCCCAGAAAACCATAATGCCAGGGCACGAACTAGAGATATGACTATAGGAGGTCAGGTTCCTGGTCTCAGGAAGAAACTTTCAGAGAAGTAGGAGAAAAAAAAATTCTCCTGAGATGCATATTCTGTGTGATTGCTTTAGGATGGAATCTCCAAGCAAACAGGGCAGAATCTATGAACAACGGAAAGAGAGAGAACAACCAAATTTCTTCTCTGTTCAAATTACTTTGGAGTCAGGTTTTCCAGTGGAAGCCTGCTTGGATTTTATATTAACTTCACATCTGGCCCAAGATCCCAGTTCTTATCCATCAGGAAGTCGGCATGATTTTAAAGAGGTTAAGTTATATTTATATATACATATATATTCTTATATATTTTATATATATACACATATACATACACACATGTATATATGTATATGTACATATACATATATACACATATTCATATAGTGTATCTGTGTATGTATCTACATATACATATACATATATATATATATATATATATTTTTTTTTTTTTTTTACTTAGTATTCGGTTCCAGATACAGTTGCCCAAAAGTCAGGAAGTCGAGGGATGAAAGAACTTTTTGACGCCTGGGAAAAAACTCTGGAGAGTTTTAGAATCCCAAACTCATAGTAGCTTTGAGCTGGAAGGGATCTAAGAGGTTACCTAGTTCAAACTGCCCCCCTTTCAAGTAAAACTTGCTTGAGCCAGGGGTCTCAGATGGTTCCTGACATAAAGTAATCCAGTCTCTGCTTAAATGTCTACAGTGGAGCCTCCTTACTCATAAGGCCATGGCCAGTGTGCTCCCCAAGTGGGCAAGACCATAGGAATGTTAGATGGTTCAAGATTAAGAATGTTGCCATTTCTTCTTTATTCAGTAAGTCTTTGAGTTGAGGTAAGGACTTAAAAATCCTTAAGATAACCCAGTGCTTTAGGGCAACTTGGCTTGATTTTAATTTCCATAATGGAAGATGGTACCCTGAGAAATTCTCTGCCAGATGGATCCTCTTATTTGTTATTGGATGTTAGGGATGAATTCTACAGGTCTCCAATCTATTCTCCTAACCCTGGGAAAAAAGGAGAAGAAAAAAAATACTCTCCTGAATGTCAAATGCCAGTGTCAATGGTTCTGAGGGATGGAAGAGAAAGTACTCAAGATGTCAGCATGCCTGTACCTGTTTTCTGCCTCTCATTCTTCTCACACTTAGTATCAACAAATCATATAAAAATCTTTGCATAGATAGGCAAGGGAAATCACATCTCTCAGTTAAAGGACTCCTGAGGCCTCGATAGCATACTCAGCATAGGGACTTCACTAGTGATAGAAGCACCATAATGATAAGAACAGGGAACCTTGGGCTATTGGTCAAATACTACTTACAAATACCAAACTGTTCTGCCCAACTATCTCCTCACAGGGTTTCAATGATGCACACCCTGATAGGTAGTTGTTTATTTCACCATGACTACCACCACCATCTTCATCATGATAATTACATGATCACCTACTTCAATGTTTCTGCACCTTCTCAACCACATCCTGGAGGAAGTAAGCCCCTTAACTTTGAAACTCTTATCCTGGGGCCATACTGTCCCGACCGATGAGAGGCCATTATATCTAGCCCAAACCTAACCATCCCTCATCCCAGCCATTTTCTAGTTATCCATCCTATCACCTTTCATATACTAATCCACATCTTTCTACCTCTTTCTCTGAGAATGGTAAACAAATTAACTCTACTATTGTTTCTGGAAAGGGCATGTCAAGTGACTATGCTATGATTCCATTCACCATCTCTGTTTCTGCCCAGACCAAGACACCCATCCATACCCTTCCATAGCCACAACTACCATATTGACTCCTCCTATTATAATGTAAGCTTCTTGAGGTGTGAGTCTAATTTTGCTTTTTCATTGATTCATTTATTCATCATCAATCACATTGATATAGTGCTTTAAGATCTGCTATATACTTTCTTTACAAAAACTCTGTAAAGTTGGTCATGAAACTATAGTTATCTCCATTTGAGAGAGAAGGAAGCGGAGACTCAGAAAGGTTGTTTGTGACTTTCCTAACTAAGATTCCACAAGTAAACTCAGAGGCAGGATTCAAACTGCAGTTTCTCTTAACTCCAAACCAATGACTGGAGAATCAGGAAAGCTGTCATTGCCCAGAAAAAGCCACCATCTTTTGTAGTGCTGTAAGTTTCCACCACCATGTACTCCTTTGCCCCAAGCCATTAAAAGGTCTGAAAAATACACTATCATTATCACTAACTATGGACAAAAGCACAGATCATTTGCTTAGAACAGCTTCCACTATTTGGGAGGTAGATTTTGAAGAGGGGAAATGAGGGACATGGCCAATGAATTCTGATGGAAAGATATGAGGGTGGGGGTGAATAGAGGAAGGGAAGAAAGATAGGAATATAATAGTAGCCTAACCTAGAGGACAACTCCTGCAAGTATAAGATCAGTCCAAGGGAATTGGACACCAGTAGTGAGAGGAGCAGAGACAGAGGGTGGCAGATGGATGGACATCACAGTCTTCCACTACTTCATAAATTTTCCTTAGACTCTTATCATCTTGGTCTTTTTCCAGCAGGTATAACATTTCCACTGCAATTCATGAAATCAACACATATGTATGTGCATGTATAAATACACAGACACATACACATATATGTACACATTGAAGATGAAGAGTGACCTTGGATCAATTAACCAAAATGGGTGATAGGCTGGGGGTAGGGTGTGTGTGAAGGTGGGACCTAAAATTCAACTCAACTCAAGTAAATTAAGTTTAGTAAACATATATTAAGCAATGCTTATGTGTAAGTCAGGGCACTGGCAGTTGTTTTAAGTGGCACTATTATGGTTCTATGATACCATCCAATTACAGAGAACTCCACAAAGCCATAAAATAGAACAGTACACATTAGTGCCATTAGGGACCTCAGAGAGCATCTAGTCAGGCCTTCCCCATGCTTTTTGTATTTGGAGAAACTGAGGCTTACCAGAAAATGTCTGGCAGAACCAGAACTTAGAACTAGGTTACTTTACTCCCAGACTGGGGCTCATTTTGTTACAACATGATAGGTTCTAGGTAGAGTAGCCATCCTCCAAGATAATAGTTATGGGACAGCTAGGTGATGCATTGGATAGAGTGCTGGGCCTGGAGTCAGGAAGACCTGAGTTCAAATCTGGCCTCAGACACTTACTAACTGTGTGACCTTGGGTAAGTCACTTAACCCTATTTGCCTCAGTTTCCTTACCTGTCAAATGAGCTGGAGAAGGAAATGGCAGATTTTTGCCAGGGTCTTTGCCAAGAAAACCCCAAATAGCGTCATGAAGAGTCAGACACAACTGAAAAACACCAGTAACAACAGGCTGATAGTGCCGTCACTGGCCGTCATGAGTGTTGCTCTCCCGCTGATTGTATTACAGGAGGGGAGGAGGCTGTTGCCTGTGCTCTTGAGGAGGCCTTGATGAGCAAGGGCATGAATCCATCCCCAGTTATTACACTTCCTTAAATTATTCAGTTGTCAGATGCTACAAATATGCTGTTCACTGAGGCAATTTTAAATCAACGTTATTGTCTCTGTGGGGGAATAAAGGAGACCAAAAAAATTCAATCACTGCTTATTTTTATTTTAGAAGAAAGCATGCAGAGAATTTCATTTTGTGTATCGAGCAAGATAAGATTTATTGGTGTGTGTCCTGTATCTGATGGCCCTAACAGGACAATCAAGGGAAAGAGCCATTATTTTGCTGTTGATGCCTCAGTCAGTATAAGTGGCAGATTCAAAGAGAGGCTGGAAGCCTGCAAAGCAGGCTCTAGAACTCCAAGTAAGTAGTGACAAGGAAAAGATGAGTGAGCACTTGGCCTGGACATTCATAGGGAGACAGTGCGCTATAGGGGAAGAAGCACGGACCGTGGAGTCATGGAGCCTGGGTACAAATCCTTTCTCTGACACTTACCACTTGGACCTTTGGCAAATCACTTCTACTTTACTGGGATTTTGTTTCCTCATCTGTAAAATGAGGGTGCTGGACTGACTGCCTTTACATTCCTCCTAGCTATTGATCTATGTTGATCTATGATCTATGTGTGATTCTATGATGACCTAAGGCCTGGATGGGGAACCTGTGGCCTTAAGGCTGCAGATTCCCCACCCCTGGGTTTCTTTCACCTCAAAATCCAATCTATGTGGAGAGGTTTAAGACTGAATTTTCAAATTTGATTTCCAAAGCAGCTTGCTGTTAGGTTCCTGGTTCTGGGCCCCGGCAGGACACAAATTTAATCTCTCTTCAAAAGAATAACCATTCAAATACTTAAATACAGCCAAAGTATTATAGCCCCTTCCCCAAATTTTCTTTTTCTCTACTCCAGTTTAAGATAATTCTTCACCCTAGTTGCCCTCCTCCAAACACTATCCAGATTATTGATGCCTTTCCTAAACCACGGTCGCCAGAAATGAAGGCCATCCTCCGTATGTGTTCTGGCCAAGGCAGAGTGCACAGCAAGGTTGTCTCTTCCTTATTCCTGGATACTTTGATTCTTTCAATGCAGTTTAAGAGCTTATTAGCTCAGCAGAAAAAAAAATAAACTTAGGTGAAAACACTAGGTAGGAACTAGGATATTAACCTGTCAAAAAAGATCCTGATTAAGCTTGGAATAATGTCCCCGTCACTCAGTCACCTCCTTCCTCCTGATCTTCCTTCACAGGATAGAAGCACTTAGCACTGAAGAAAAGAGAGCCATTTCAAAGGCCTGTCATTGGAGAATGTCAGCACTTTCTACCCAGCAGAAGATTGTTTGTTTTGGGGACTGCCAAATTCAGAGGCACAAATTATCAAAAAATATATTAAATTTGGAAAACCTGTGTAAATAATGCCCCTGATGTTTGTTGTCATGTTTCTTCTCCCCACCCCCTCCCCTTTTTTAAACTACCTTGGGTCTGAAACACAGTGAGTAATTTAATTCTCTCAAAGCTGCATTGTTTAGATAGGATGGCTAGATCAGATATTTTTTCCCTTCTTTTAACAGTCATTGGGATTGCATGAGCTGAGGAGCATAGCTGAGCTGCTTGTTAAACAAGCATCTAAGGGCACCAAAATGGACATGTGTGTGTGTGTGTGTGTGTGTGTGTGTGTGTGTGTGTGTGTGTGATGGGAGAGGGACAGATCTTCGATCTTTCAGCTTAACAAAGAATCTGATTCTAAAAATCCCCTTCCTGGACAATCTTCTTACCAGGAAGGCTCAGAAAAGATGAATACTGTCTCTGAGGTTAGTCCAAGACGATGGATTCTTCCACTGTACAGATACCATTAAATTAATTAGTCATTTTTTTGCAGAATCCAATCTAATTCACTTTAACTAAATAGGCCTGAAGTCAGGAAGACTCCTATTCTTGAGTTCAAACCTGGTCTCAGACACTTACTAGCTGTGTGACCCTGGACAAGTCACTTAATCCTGTTTGCCTCTGTTTCTTCATCTGAAAAATGAGCTAGAAAAGGAAACAGCAAACCACTTCAGTGTCTTTGCCAAGAAAACCACAAATGGGGTCAGAAAAAGACATTTAGACACAACTGAAAGAATGACTTAACAACAACAACATCAACAATAAAACAATCATTTCTCCAGCACCTACAATATGTAGCACAGCAATGTTTTGGTAGTTAGGCATACAAAGACAAAAGGAAAAATAGTCCCTGCTTTCAAGGTATTCTCCTGGAGGAACCGTGATGATAGAGATAGGGACTGGATCAGTGATGTCATGCCTTTTTAGGTGAGGAAACTCCCGCTATCAATGCAGAATAGAACCTTCTCAGCAACTTAGAGCCAGGATGAGTCAGAGGCCTAAGTTGAGCATTGAGCCTAGCCACTAAGTAAAGGACAACAGTGGCAAGTTCTACAAAACGTTTAAGTATTTTCTCTTATTTGAACAGATAAATACATGCAACATGATTTAAGAAGGAAGTGATTAATTAACAACTAAGGAGATCAGAAAAGGCTTTGTGTAGCAGAGGACACAGTAATTGAGCCCGGCAAGAAGGTAAATATCCTAAGAGGCAAACAGCCTGTGACCAGACAGAAAAGGGCTTTAAATAGCAGCCTGAGAAGTTTGTATATTATACTAAGGACAATGGGGAACCAATGAATATTCTGAAGTAGGAGAACGTGGTTAGACATGTTTTAGGAAGATTATGATGGCAGCAGTGTGGAGGATGGGTTGGCAAGGAGGCACGGGGAGTGAGGAGAACAGAAGAATAGAAGCCTAAAAGGAGACTCTTTCAATAGTCCAGATGGGAAGGGAAGAGGACTTGACTTAGGGTGGGGTCTGCATGAGTGGCTAGAAGAGAACAGGCGCGAGAGATGTGGACATAGAAATAGTGAGACTTCAGCATTGATTAGGTAATTCAGATAAGGAAGACTGAATAATCCAGGTTGACCCTGAGTGCGCGAACCAAGATGATTGGGATCACCACCGCATCTTCCATAGAAGCAGGGAAGTTTGGAGGAGGCAGATCTGAGGGTTGTCCGTGTTTGCTGTTGTTGTCTCTGGGGGTGGGAATGGGCAGAATTAATGAGTTCTATTTTGTACTTGTTGAGTTATCCAGCTAGAGTTATCTGGTAGGCAAATGGTAACCTGGTGCCCAAGATCAGGAAAAAAAGATCAGTGCTAGAGATGCAGATTTGAGAATCAAAAGCACAGAGAATAATTGATCCTATGGGAAATAATGAAGTCACTTAAAGTGAATGTGGGCAGAGAAGGGTAAGAAGCCCAGTACACAGTTTTTGGGGACACATATGGTTGTAAGTGGAGTGGATTATGACCCAGCAAAGGAGATCATAAAATTCTCATTATAGAGACTAATTTCCCAAGCATGTATTTTGCTCTAACACAGTGGGAAAGGTGAGATGAGTTTCAACTGTCATGACACATTTCATCTAAATTGCTAATTTAAAAAGACCAAACATTTCCTAAGCACTATTCTGTGTAAGGTAGTATGTTAGGAGCTAGAGAGATAAAGACAAAGAGGATACCCTCCTGTCTCCTTCAAGGGGGTTATAATCTTCCTAACTTCTTAGAATGAATTAGTTATCATTAACTTGGGCAACTCTTTGGGAGATCTGGTTCTGAATTGGAGGTTCATCATGTTGGCCTTGATTTTAATTAGTGCCTATCTTTCCATAAGCACAATGTGGTACTTATAGGAACTAAACATAGCAAATGATCAGAGAATAACATGCTGGAAATATATCTTCTTCAAATGGGTTTTTAAATCCTTGAGATCATGGACTATACTTTTGACTCTTTTGTCTCTCCAGCACATGGCTGTGCACAAAGGAAGGACTGAAACATTTGCTGATTTACTATTAAATGCCTATTGACTGAGTGCTTGTCTGGTGCTGGGACCTGGAAAAAAATTACAGATGCAATGAAATAAAATTAGTTTTTTTTGTCCATCAGGGACTATATTATGTAAGTACTGATTTTAGTGTTTCATGGGACTATAATTCTTTACTCCAGAGAAAGATGAGGTCTGTTGGGTTAGGCAACTAGCTGACGAAACATAGAGAGTGCTAGACTTTTTTGGACTTGGGATGATCTGAGTTCAGGCCCTATCTCAGATTCCTAATAGCTGTGTGACCCTGAGCAAATCATTTAACTTCTCTCAATCTCAGTTTCCTCATCTGTAAAATGGAGATAATAACAGCATGTACCTCACAGGGTTGCTATGTGGACCAAAAGAAATAACTTTGCAACTAAGTACTTTGCAAACTTTAAAATGCTACATAAATTCTAGCTATAATTAATATTACTAGTAGTAGTAGTGGTAGTAGTAGTAGTAGTAGCAGCAGCAGCAGTAGTAATAGTAGTAGCACCAGCAGCAGGAACAGCAGCTGGTAGTAGTAGTAACAGTAGTTGTAGTCATAGTAGTCGTAGTTGTAGTAGTAGTAGTAATAAGAACTTATTGCAAAGGCTTGAGGTGGGGTTAAGTTGAGACTGTTCTTGGAGCATGGATATTAATGAATAGCAAAGACAGTAAACTATCAATAAACTAGCAGTTATTAAGACACATCTTGGTCTTGTATTCTCCTTATACTCCTAAGACATAGAGATCTTCCAAGGAAGGAGTCTGGAACCGTAGATTTACTTATGAAGAAAATCAAGAGTTGATAGAGACAACTACAAAGATTTCATATCAAGCCTTCACTACCTAATCCTTGGGGAGTAGTCACATCCATCCTCAGTGTCCGGTGATTTGAATGGCATCACGAAAATCAGAAGAGGAAGGAAATTGAGGCAGAACCAGGAGCCCAAATATTTGGAGTTTACTGCCAGTCTCTACCAGTCAACTGTTATATAAACCACTTTATGGCATTATATTGGTTTCCCCATTTAGAATATAGGCAATAATGAATCTCTCTCCAAACCCCTGCCCCATCTCCCTTCCACCTCTGTACTTTAAGTCATGCAAACAGTGCTAGGGGCTGCGAAGGAAACAGGGGGATAAGATAAGGTCACTCTCTTCCCTTCCTCCCAAGGAGCTTAGAAATAAACTGGGACTAAGAACGGTAAGACTGAGAACTACAAAACTAAAGAATGATGATGAGCAATGTACATATTCTACGAATGCTACTTATTCTATGTGTTATACATATTCTAACAATTCAGAGCAGGAAGGCATCAGTGTGACTGGAGTGAGAATATACAAAGCTGTAGAATTCATGTGCTCTCCCTTGGAATGCTCTAGGAGGGAGCACACAGAGGGAACACAGAGCTTCTTTGACACTATACAGGGGAAAGCCACCATCTTGTAAAGTGTCAAGGGGAAATGACAGAATAGTTGAAGCAACAAGGATAGGCCAAACTCAGTTGTGTCCAATTTCCCTTCTTCATGGAGGTTACACAATAACCCAATTTTCTGAGAGAGGAGAAGAAGGGATCTGTACTCTACTCTGACAATCTCCTTACCAGACAAATGGATTTTTCCCCCTTAAATCTTCTCCAGCTCCTACTGGAACATTCAAGCACAATGCACCAAATTAGCACACTCCACAATCCATAATATGATAAGTTTCTGAGTATCCAGAATGCATTTCTCAGTTTTAGATTACTGAATGAAATTATTCTTCCCTCATGGCCATACTTGATAAACCAGTTCACATTCTACAAATATCCTCCTTTACCTCATATACACATACACTAGTAGTTTTACTCGATGATTTATACACACATAGAAGAGACCTACAATTCTGACTGCATCTATGGCCCCCATACCAGCCACTAATAGGTCAAATTGGGAGGAAATGGCTATAACACTTAGAATACATTGAAATAGCCTGAGTGAATCTAAGAAAGCAGTCAAAATTTCCCTTGCATTTAGATTAAATAAGATCATCAGACCATAGGCTCATAGACTAAATAAGCTGAAGGCGCCAATATCTCCATAACATTGTAACAGTTATGGTGCCTTCAAGAAAATAGAGAAAGATGTCTCTGGAAAATTGTCCACAATTAATTCTTGATAGATTTATGGAATTACAACATGAAAGAACTAAAAGGGATTGTTATTAAAATATTCTCATTTTACAGACAATGAAACTGAGTCACAAAGAAGAAAGTGATTTCTCATAAATAATATCTAAGGCCACTATTGATTATAACAACTAATTCTATAGCCCTTTCACCTTTACAAAGCACTTTCTTCACAACCTTCTTGGAAAAGAGATAAAAAGAAAACCTAGGGTCCCCATGTGACAATGAAAGAAATTCAGGTTCAAAGAGTTATAGAGCTAATATGCTCAAGAATCATAGGGCTAATAATTGTCAAAGCTAGGTTTTGAACCCATCTCCTGATCCTAGGTCAAGTGTTCATGCTTTGCCTTTTCTAATTGTCCTTTCCTGTTCCAAATAATCTAATCTAAATTGCTCTGTTTATGGAACAAAGTAGGGTTCCTGAAAGATGCCTGTAGGACAAACAGGGGAGAAAACTCAGAATTGCAGGCTAATAATAGATGAACTCTGACATGCAATATGGAGAATATCCCAGACCACCCCCTTCTATTAAATCCAAGGTAACTTGTAATAATTGTGAAGCTCTCAGCCCAGGAGATTCTCAGGACTACACTTCTCATATTAAGTCATTAATGTATTATTGTTGCTCCATTGCCAGAATGGTAATCAATCAGTCAATCAGTCAATCAATTAATAAACATTCATTAAGTGCCAAATATCTGCCAGGCATTATGCTATGTACTGGGGATGCAAAAAGAGGCAAAAGACAATCACTGTCCTTAAAGGCGCTTACAGTATAATGGTACCATGATTCATCTAGCTGGGGACACCCACAAAAGAGCCACTTTAGCTGAGACTGCTCTGGGGCATCAAGGATGACAGCAAGAGAATGGCACCATTGCTAAGCAATAAATTCACATGAGCATAGAGAACATTTCTGATATTGTAAAATGATGTTCTGTATGAGCAGATGCATGTGTGCACACAAATGAATTTAATGATAATTGCTAGCATTTATATACTACTATAAGGTTTGCAAAGAGCTTTTATGTATATCTCTTTTAATCCTAACAATAACCCTGTGAGGTAGGTGCTACTCTTATTCCCCATTTTATAGATGAGGCTGAGAGAGATTAAGAGACTTGTCCAGAGTCACATAGCTAGTAGGATCTGAGGCAGGATTCAAACTCAGGTCTTCCTGAATGCAAATCCAGAGCTCTATCTCCCATGCCACCTAGTTCATATTGTAGTAGGGTGAATGAGTACAATGGAAATTTATACGGCCCCTTCCTTTCCACCTACCTTCAAGAGTTTGAACAAATTTCTAGACAATGTTTACCAACTCCCTCTGGCAGCTTCCTCAATTATGGAAAAGAGAGGGGCAGAACTCTCTCTACAGCTAACACTGCCAAGCTGGACATGTTCAATCTACCTCGCCTAATCTTTGGGTAACAACTGAGTCTTTACTGAGAGCTAGCTTTGTATCTCGACCTGTTCTGAGCACCTGGTGGATGCAGATCAAGAAGAAGACCCAGTCCTTGACCTTAAGAAGCTGATAATCTTGTTGCGGAGGAAAAAAAGAATAAATCCACGGACAAGAAAACATATAATAAAATGCTAAACTATGTAGTAATTCTCTTTCAGTACAAAGCACATGTGAAATTGTTTTACCAATAAGTCTTTGTACCAGGTCATTTCTTCACACACCAGGAGCTTCACATAATATAACAGGGCTAGAAAAAAAAAAATTGGAGAACTCCCAGGATTCCTGTCATCATTAACACTGCCCTACGGGGAGCCACAGTCATCATTAACATAAAATAGCTACTGTCTTCTGATTGACACTTCCAGTTGAAGGGACGGCTCCCTATTTTGGTATTGAGATATCTCTGAAATCCTTTTCTCTTAAAAAATGGCAGTCCCCCGAATCTAAGTCAACCTTCAACAGAACAAGGGAAATATGTTAATTATGTATTTCTGCATAGGTCAGTTTCCGATGTCCTCCAGCAACTCTGCCTGTTAATTTGATGGAAGCTTCTCCCACTGGGGCAATCACATCACCTCTTGCATCTCTTTAAAGCAGTGACACATGGAGACTAGATTATTGTTCAACTGACACCCAGTTTTCTGGTACCAATTCGAGGCTGTCATGTGGGTGGTTTTGCCCAGCAGAGGTAAGCCGAGAAACCTGGCAAGGACATCTGGAATTTTCTTTTTAAGTGGAAAATTTCCCCATCCATCTATAAACAGAAGAACACAATTCATATATTTTAGTTTGTTTTTACAGGAAGGTTCAGTTAATGCCAACTGCTCTAGTGTAATGGAAATCATTTTCAACTCAGGTCTTTTCCCTAAATGCAAGCAGTGTGTTAAGTAATTTCAGGAACAGTGGGCCACTCTACTTCAGTATATTAAATGTTTTTCAATCTCCCACTCTGTTCATTATGGAAAAGCAAATTTACTTAGCCGCTAAATACCAAATGTTCTTGATCACATTAAGGTATGTGATCAAGAGATTTTCTTTCTTGAGAAATAATTGCCTCAAAGCTGTATAAACCTCCTTTCAGCTAAAACACAAAGTTCACCTTTTCCAGGGGAATCCTGAGACGATTGCTAGGAACCTCAGCAGTTGGCAGATTTATACACTTATTAAGAATTATTTCCATTAACTTTCTTCTTCCACCTTCTCACCCTTCATAAAAAACACCATCTGCTTTTCCAGTACAATGCTGGTCAGTGTGTGCGGAGAGCTAGAATTAAAAATTGGACTCTAGGTTTCCGTTGCAAAGAGTGTGGGCTTGATATTCATTTGTTTTATAGGAATTCTGGTAAGTGACTCTGAAGTATTCCCATGCATACTGAGTCAGCTAGTTGATAAGCATACATTAAGCACTTACTATGTGCTAAGCACAAGCTGGTTTCCTCAGATTCAAAGGTTGATACTGAAGGCATAGGAGGAATGACAATTCATAGGTCGTGTGTTCCTCCTTATAACCCTTTCTTTTTCTCACTCTTTCTACAGGATTACAAATACAGTTATTCCTTCCACATCATGACTTTCCTCATCACAGCTTCAATATATATTGTGGGTTGGCATAAGAAATTAAAAGGGAATTTTGGAAGAGTTTTGCAGAAGCACAGATGATATGCGAAGGCTGACAGATGACACAGAAAAAGTTTAGAAACTCCGAAATGCATAAAATATATGTATAGTATTATATAATAGCAACATATTTTATCTTTTAATACCATAATAATTCAGACTTCTTCTCTGGTACAAGGGGAAGGCCAAAAAATTTTATGCAGATTTTCTAGATTGAGGGGGCGCCAAGCTCCTAACCCTCACGATGTGGAAGAGATAGTTGTACTTTGATGATTGACTGAATTCTTCACTGTTTTAGAGACTCAGGCTCAGCCTCTTAAGAGGCTACATGGAGGCTTCAATAAAAATAACTTGAACATTTATTGTTTTATTAGGTGCACAACATTGTTTGGTGCTGAGGACAAAAAAAAGAAACATAGAAAAAAACCTCAAATCTTAGTTATGAATGAGTTTATAGTTTAATAGAGGATATAGCATATATACAAACGACTAGAATTCAAGACAGAATGTGACAGAGGCCACAGAGACCCAGCCAAGGGATTAGGGTAATTTTGAGGAAAGTTTTGCTGAAGACATAGTAACTGTGTTGGGCCTTGAAAAACATAATAAAAAGAGGAGGAGGAACCCAGAATTAGGGGTTGGGGAACAGGGAGAGTATATTCCAAACACAAGATCATAGATTTAGAGATAGAAGAGATCTTTGACTGCTTGACTCATTTTACATTTGAGCAAATTGTGGTCCAAAGAGTGACTTGTCCAAGATCACATAAATAGTAAGTAACAGAACCAGGATTTGGACCCAAGTACCTCAAATACAAATTCTTCTCTCTTTTGCCTCTACCATATTGCCAACAGAGAGTAGGGCATGAATAAAAGCACCAATGAAGTCTTAATAGAGTCTCCACTATGTACTCAGTTATGTGCCAAGGTTAGGGTGAAAGGAGAAGCGGAGGAATATAAAATAGATATCCTTCTCCAGGCATTTAGCTGAGAAGGGGAGAGGAGATGTAGGATAATAGCTAGTGGAAATGGTAGGAACAAGTTTTTTTTTTTTAAGACGGGAAAGACATGGGTGCATTGGTAAGCATCAGGGGGAAAGCCAGTAGTTAGGAAGAGATATAAAATAAGAGAAGTGGGGATGATAGTAGGGAAATCAGCTGGAGAAGAAGGGAAGGGTTTGGACCAAGGCTGTATGTATAAGGGCTATCCTTGGCAGGACAGGCTATGTCTTAATCCAAAACCAGAATAAAAGAGGAAATAGTGGAGGAAGATACATGAGAGATATGAGATGAGGAGAGAAGAAAAGGAAACTCTCAATTAACGGCCTCTTATTTTCAGTGAAGTAGGAGGCAAAGTCAACAGCACAGAGAATAGATGGGAGGCCTGAGGAGAACTGAATCCAGATGAGTACACCATTGAAGAGTGAATCCAGGTAGACGTTCAGTTGTTAGAAAGGGTTCTATTGAGGGAGGAACAGGGCAGTTTGCCTGAACTGGCATCTAGAAAAGGCCCGTGGGGAGAGGCAAGCTGACTGAACTGGGCTCAATAGGGTGAGAATATGGGGAGAGGTGGTAAGGAAAGTGGAATCAACACCTATGTAGCCAGTGGTTCAGCACAGACATTAGGGGACCAAGATGTTAAATTTTTCCAGGGATAAGGGAGGGACCTGTTGCTTGGAACAGATAGTTGGAGTGGAGCATGGAAGAATCAGTGGAAATGGTGACTGGGAAAGTCACACGGTAGAGGTCAACATTAATGAAAGATGTTTTAAGCCCTAGCAACCCATTAGGGTCTTTCTCTTCCACTGGGGACACCCCTACCTTTAAGGTCATGTGGGCAGGAAAGGCAGAGAGAGCAGATTTTACAGCTATTAATGTCAACCATAGGCTTTTGATCCCTGGCAGCACACAGTATGCCTTCTCTTTTACTACTGGCACCAGTTGTCACTAGTGTCCTTTCTCTGTTTAGCTTATAAAGCCCACCATGACTTGTCCCCTTCATCCCTTTCCAGTCTTCTTACACCCTACTCTCTTCCAGGTACATTGTGATGAGTGAGACTAGCCTTCTTATTGTTCCTAGAACAAGACGCTCCATTTTCTGAATACGTGTATTTTCACTGGTTATTTCCCATGCTTGGAACACTCTCCCTCCTCATCTCCTCCTTCTGGCTTCCTATAAGTCTCAATTAAAGACCCACCTTCTGCCAGAAGACCTTCCCAGTTGTCCTTAATCTTAGTGTCTTCCCTCCACTAATTATCGTCTCTCCCTCTCTCCCTCTCTGTCTCTGTTTCTGTGTCCTTGTTTATCTATGTATGTGTATATGTGTATGTGTATGTGCATATATATGTGTGTATATATATGTGTGTATGTGTATATATATGTGTGTGTGTGTATATGTGTGTGTGTATATATATATATATAGATAGATAGATAGATGTACATATACAATGCATATTGCCTAGAGAAGCAGAGGTGGTATAGGGACTATGCCAAGAGCGGACCTCAGAGTCAGGAACCTTGAACTCAAGTCCAGCCTATGTCGCATATTAACCGTAAGACTTTGGACAAATCTCTAAATGTCTAAGAAAAATTTCTAAAATTATCAGTTTCAGAGAAAACACAGATGTGCATTCATGGAAGAAATCTTTCACTATGTTATTGTTCCTTCCACTAATAAAACAATGTATTTATATATATTGTATATGTAAGCAACTACATACAAACAAGATTATTTATACACATGTATATATATAAACCTCTGTGTATATATATACTATATACATACATGCATACATATGCATGTATGTATATGTATATAAAATCTTATTTGTACATAATTGTTTACATGCTGTCTTCCCCATTAGGCTGTGAGCTTCTAGAGAACAGAGACCATCTTTCTGCCTTTCTCTCTCTCTTTGCCTCTGTCTTTTTTTCTCTGTCTGTCTGTCTGTCTGTCTCTGTCTATATATATCTTGATATAGCTTTAGATGACATAGATATAGATATAGATGACATAGATATAGATATATAGTGATGTGTGTGTCCATGTATCACTTAGCACAGAGCCTAGCACACAGCAGGTGTTTAATAAATACTTGTTGATATGACTAATATAGAAATGTGTTTTACATGATTATATATATATTTAACCTATACCAAATTGCTTACTGTTTTAGAAAGGGTGGAGGGAAGGGAGGAAGGGAGGAAAATCTGGAACTCAAAATTTAAAAAAAAGGAATGTTAAAAATTGTCTTCACATGTAATTGGAAAAAAATACTATTTAAAAATAAATAAGTGCTTATTGACTGGCTGACTACTTGTGATCTTTCCTCTTGCAGTCCACCTCCTTTTCTAGTTATACATATGCTCGATGCTGTTTTTGACATCACTTCTTATGCACGCCATGGTTGGAGATGCATAGCAGCCTACTAATCCTGACCATGTGCTTCTCTATTGCCCTCTAGGCCAGTAGAAATTGTTAGCACAGGAGTGTCCAGAGCACAGTTTGGTTGTGCTCAGGTGTATTGGCACACTCTGGGGTGGGCACTTGTATTTTCCCTTCCCTTCCTCTCAGGGGATCTCTTCCATATGATTATCCCTCCAGATAAAGATCAGGGGTTCACATGATTATAGTAACCAGACTGGAAGGGTCCTTAGACCCTTAGAAGGGTCTAACCCCTTCACGTTGAACTGAGGAAATTAAGGCTAGTGGTTATGTGACTTGCTCTGGGTCCCACTGGCCTTTAAACAGAGGCCTGACTCTCTACAGGTCTTCTATGCAATCAATTAACAAGGGGGAGGGAATAAGCATTTATAAAATACCTACTATGTGCTAGACATTGTGCTAAGTGCTTTACAAATTTTATCTCATTTAATCTCACAACAATCCTGTAAGGTAGGTGCTATTATTATCCCCATTTCACAGTTGAGGAAACTGAGACAAACAGAGGTTAAGTGATTTGTTCAGGGTCACACAGATAGGGTTACAGGTCACATTTGAACTCAGGGCACTGTGACTCTAGGCCCAGTGTTCCATCCATAGCACCAACTAGCTGCCCCAAAGACAGCTTTATGAATTGGTTATCCAAGTAAATAAATGGCATCGTTTTATAGGTGAGGAAATTGAAGCCCACAAAGGTTAAATGACTTGTCCAAAGATACAGGAGGTAAATAGAAGAATCAGGACCTAAATCTGGGTCATCTGACTCCAGATCCAGTGGCTTTTCCACTATACTCAGTCTTGGAATCTTTCCTTTAATTAAAATGGGATATACTGTATTATTATTTGGGAGGAGAGACATAAACACTAAACCTGTGGTTTTATTAGTGGAGGGAGTACCACTGCCCAGAGAAATTTCTTTCAGGAATGCCAATCTGTGTTTTCTCTGAAACTTATAACTTTACAAAGTTATCTTGAGCATTGAGAGATTGATCCCAGGTATTATGGCCAGTGAGCAACTAGGTGATGGTATACAGAGTGCCAGACCTGGAGTCAGGAAGACTCATCTTCCTGAGTTCAAATCACTAGCTGTGTAACCTTGGGCAAGTCACTTAACCCTGTTTGCCTCAGTTTCCTCATCTGTAAAATGAGCTGGAGAAGGAAATGGCAAATCACTCTAGTATCTTTTCCAAGAAAATCCCAAATGGGGTCACAAAGAGTCAGATATGACTGAAAAACTTCCAAATGAATGAATGGATGGTCAGTATGTGGCATGTACTAGACTTGAGTTCAGGATTCTTGATTCTGAGGCCCATTCTTGGTATAGTATCTAAACCACCTTTGCTTCCCTAGGCAATAAACACTGGGAATATTTATACCTACTGTTGGAATAGACACAATTCCTGCATTATTGAGGTGGATGTAGCTCCCAGCTTTTAAAGGTTTTTGTTGCTGTTGGTTTTTCTGTAGCAGCACTATCATAATTTGCTGGGAGCCAGGGTGGATTTATTCTTCAGGTCACCTCAAGGATGAACCCTCCTCCTATTGGCAGCATAGTAAATGACACTATACTCCACCTGATGTCTTCGTTTAATATGCCTGTTAATATGGCGGACAGTTTAGAGAATTCAGCCCTGGCTCCATAAATATTCTGGTGACAGTCAGTTGAGCTCCAGGGATGGAAATAATTTGTCAGTCCACTCCATTAGCTTGGGCTGCACATGGCTGCAGGCAGCCTTCAATAAAAACAGAAGAGCAAAAGCCCAGAGATCAGCCCAGTGCTCCTGTATGGATGTCCTTTGCTGGAATGCATCTCGTAGTAATGAACAGATCTGTATAAAAGTTGTGGCCTCTGCCCCTTGGGCCCTTCACCTATGGATGATCCAATAAGCATCCCGGACAGTTTATGAATAATGGCAGATCAGAGCCTGCAGAAACACAATGTCTGTGAGACCTGGTGATAGGTGACTGAGCCACTTTTTTTTTTAAATTCCTGAGGGAAATGAAATGCTAAAACTCTGTAGAAGGCTAAGGAGCAAGACATATCTTTCCATCTAAATAGGGCAGTTTCCTAGTCATGTAGAAACTAAAAATGAACAAGTTTTTAAACCAAGGGCACAGATGGTATAATTTAACTGCGCTGTACCAATACACAAGAGGTCACATGGTCTTGGACAAAAGTATCAAACACTGGAACATTTGAATGCTGCTGGTACCAGATTAAAATGTAATTGGGAAATATTTAACAGAATTAATAAAAACAATAAAAATATAATACAATAAAACATAGGCAATGTTAATTTGTGGTTTGCTAAGTCAACAGGAGGCCCAGAGGGATCATCATCTAATGCCCCCCACCCCCCCATTTCTATTTTGAGTTTCAACCCACTGGCTCAGGAGATAGAGAGTCTCCTCAGAGTCAGGAAAGCTTTGCTTGGTCCAAGGACCACTTCTGATACTCATTGGTTGGGTTAACTGGGTAAGTCACTAAATCTCTCAGGTCTCATGGTAACTCTTTAAGACTGTAAGTGAAGTCAAAGGGCATTTATTAAATGTAGGGATACAAAAGCAAAAACAGTCCCTGCCCTGAAAGGAGTTCACAATCTAACAGAGACAATATGCAAACAACTATGTAAAAACAGGAAATATAGAAGATAAATTAAGAGTAATCTTGGAAGAAAGGCACTAAGATTAAGAGGGCTGGGAAAAGCTTGGAAAAATATGGAAATTTAGCTGAAACTTGAAAAAAGCCATGGTAGACAGGAGGCAGAGACAAGGAGAAAGGGAATTCTAGGCATGGGAGAGAGCAGTCAACAGCACCCAGTGGGCACTCCCTTTACTAATGAAATCACAGATTCAGAACAACACGCACACGCATACACAAATTCACCTAATATGCATGATTTTTAGGATATTCAAGGAAGAATTTGGTATAATCATTCCCTGTCATTGTGATATTTTAATCTAAGTTCCATTAGTATGACCCCATGCATGAGACTATCATTATTTTAAAGACTTAACTCATTTAATGATTAAAAGAAGGTGAGAGAGAGGAAAAATCCTTACCTCCTCCCCTATCCAACCCCGGCCCTCAACTAAGCCTTGCCTCAAGTATTATGTGGCTACTGTCAACTCTGAAATGCATTCCTTGTATTTAAACATCTGTCCTAGCTTATGACCTTTCCTGGAAACTGATATTGATTAACTCACAATCCTTAAAAGTGCAAGTTCAAATTGTGTTTGAATGTTCATTACTTTTCTTCTCACCAGTTAAGGTCAATTTCTCAAGATATATAGACTTCCTTTAGTATCCACAGGGCTCCTGGGATGGAGGAGACTCATAGAGTGTAATGATGCCCCAAAGTCAAATGTCACAGCAGTCAGGAGAAAGTGCTACTAGGGTTTTGGTCACTCAAGCTAATGGGGAAAAACAATCTTTACCTCTTTTGGCTTTGGAAATGTTGAGACTATTCTAGTTGAGGACTTCTGTACCCATCAGCTCATTTGCCATTCAGCTCATGCACCCACCAACACCAAGATAAATGGGAAGATATTTATATGAAATCCTTCATTAAGAAATGCTCTTCAACTCACACTGTGAGATGATTTCAACTAGGGGAGGTTGATCATAGAAAATGATTTATAATGGGGGTAGCTGAAATATTTCTCGAAAGTTCCCAGTTGTAGGCATTACTTTAATATAGATGGGCTTCGCATATATAAACACAGGCTTGAAAAATCCTCTCGTTGAGTGTGACACTAAGTGAAATAATTGCAAACTGAAATTGTTATTCACTAAGAAGCTCTTAAGTGGTCTCCATGCTTTGTCCTTGGAGTTTTCTCATTCCGTATTCACTTCTTAGAATGCAGAGGCAGCGTGGTTCACTGGGTAGAAAACTGGTCTAAAATTCAGGAACACCCACGTCCAACACATAATGGGTGTGTGACTCTGTGCAAGTCAACTTTACTTTAGCGCTCTGGGCATCTTCCCGAAACTCAAAGTTCTAGAGAAGGGCTGACCTGCCTTACTAGAGTGAGTTTCCTGAAGTGATGGAGTCACTGTTCTGCTCCCTATCCCCTTAGAGCTGAGTCAGCACTGAAGGGGAAGGAGTCATTCTTCAACTCTGTGCCTGCATAAGCAGTATCAGGATGGTTCAACCAGAGGAAGACACCTAAGAAAGGCGGGCCTGTGAAAGGATCTGGCCAGGGGATGTCTCAGTAAATTGCATAGGTTGATGCAGTCCAGGTCATCGTTTAACCCCAATCTTAATACCTAAAATCATTTCGATGAACAAAAAGGCAGGCTGTTAATACTGTTAATGTTTCTGGTCTGGTGATTTTACACGGAATTTAAATGGGATAGCCCAGATTGCAAACCCTTAGAGGGCAGGGCCTGGACAAAAGGGGATCTCAATGCTTATGACAGTGCCCCACACAGTCAGGTTTTTAGTTCTTTAAAGAAAGTGGCTCAGGATTTCACAAGATTTAGCAGCTGTAGTTTCACGTGCAATCATCTGGGTGTTTTTTTTTGTTTGTTTTTTTTTTTTTTAGTATATTATGCTATGGAAATGCTTGTTTTAGTCCATAAATTAAAAATAAAATAAATTTGAAAGGAAAGAGTAAATAAAAATAAAGATAGCAGCTTACACAAAGACTTTTCACAAAGTGGGTAATTAATAAATATTTGTTGAATTGAATCCAAGTGACAGTAATGAGAAGCCAAAGGTTGCAAGTATGACAATCCCAACCTGGAACCAGGAATATTACAACAATAGGTTTATTTTTTGTTTGTTTTTCCTGAGATGTGGGACTAAAGCTTGCTCCTAGATCTGACAGTTAGCTAAATAAATAAATAAAATAAGGTGTATAGTACTATTTCTCTCTTGAACCAATAATCGTAAACAATCAATGCAAAATGTGTCTACATCTATCATTGAATCAGTTGAGAAAGAAGTCACTGGCCTAATAGTAATAATGATGGTCTTATCAGATGATAAGGTTTCATTTCATTTGATTATTTAATTATGTTCTAGAGCTTAAACATGCCCTTTGGGTCAGAAATCTACCTATGCTTGTTATTATGATATTTATGAAATAGAGGCAGATACCTGATGATAGAGAATGAGAGCCCTTCACTGTTATGATCATCCATTGTGTAAAAGATTTCTTATGACGTAGCTGGGGTAGTTTAATATAATGGATAGAGTGCAACAGTTGGAGTTGAGAAGACCTAAGTTCAAATCCCACCATGGGCAAATAAGTCATTTAACATCTCTGGGCTTTACTCAGCTGGAAAATGGGCAATATATACTAGCTTTGTGCTTATTTAACCTTTAAGTAGCCCAGGTAATTCCAAGATTTGAAATTACAGATGGCTTGTCAATATGAATTGATGAAATCATAGATCTGGTCTACCACTCATCCATCCACCCAAATAAAATGGGGAATAATCATAACACAAATGTTATCTCACAGGGCTGCTGTGAGCCATGGATTAAGATGATGCTCATACCATAGTCACCCAGGTTGACAACATGAGTCATCCTCAACTCTTCTTTCTAACTTAGTCTCCATATTGAATCAGCTGCCAAGTCTTCTTGACTCTACGTCTGTATCTTCCCCACCCTCTTCTCTTCACTCATACCACAACAGCCCTAATTTAATCCCTTATGACCTCTCATGCAGACTATGGCAATAGCCTCCTAATTGGTCTAGGGACTTTCAGACTCTCCATTATTCAATATATCCTCTATGAGGCTGCCAAACTGATACCCCCAAAGCATACCTCTCTCCGTGTCACTATCAGGTTCAAGAAGTTTCACAGTCTCCCCATTGACTCTAATACAAAATACATACTGCATTTCAATGAAGTATAAAATGTGGCATTTCAAGCCCTTCACAATTTTGTGACAATCTCTTTTCCCAGATTGATGACTCACTGTTGAATCATGACACCTGTGTTCATATGCTGGATCTGTTTTTCTTATTAATTATGTGACTTAGGGCAATTCTGCTTCCATCTCTGGGCCTCAGTTTACTTATCTGTAAAATGATAAACCTTTCACAATCAGGCACTGGTCTATCTTTCCATATTGATTTCACATGAATGGCTTTTACACACTCTTCATACCAGCCATACTGGCCCATTTGTTACCCACAAAAAATGCAGCCTCTTCTCTCTGTGTTTTTGCAGTCTGTCCCTCAGGAAGAGATGTCAAACACCTGGCCCTCCAGCAGCCTACAACATCCCAACTGGGGCCCAATGCAGATTAAAACATAATTGGAAAATATTTAACAAAAAAATAAAAGTACAGTAGAGCATAGATAGTGTCAATATGGGTTTTTCTAAGTCTATCTGTCATCCCAAGGGATCTTTATGTACACTTTAGTGGCCCCCAATTTTATTTTAGTTTGACATCACCACCTGGAAGTAGTCTCTCTCCTCTCCTCTGCCTCTTGGAACCTCTGACTCCTTTCAGGGCTCAGCTTAAGTACTTCTTCCTTTATGAAAGCTTTTCCTTCCCCCCCCCCCCAATTGTTAGCGCTCAGTAAACCAATGGACAAACATTCTCCGCTCAAAGACCTTACTTTTTAATGGGGAGACAACATGTACACATATAAATATGAAATTTCTTCTTCTTCTCCTCCTCATCCTCCTCCTCCTCCTTCTTCTTCTCAGGGTCTTTGTTGCTTCCCTCCAGAAAAATATAACCACTTTGAAGGCAAGAGACTGTTTTTCATTTCCTCTCCAGAGACTAGCATAGTGTCTGGCACTATCATTTGAATGGAAAGTGCCTTTTAAGCCCTAGACTATATAAGTATCAACTATTTTGGTACTGTTGAAACAAGACCCACCCCTCTACAGTTTAGAAAATGCCAGGCCATCTGCCTCTTGATAAGAGCAGGCCTCCTTCATTCAGGCCAGGCCTGTTCTCAGGCCACCAGGCCATGTTTCTGGGGGACTCAGGTTCTGCTATTTCTCTTCCTATCCCCCCATCAGTAGTAAGTACTGCAACCATGAGCTCTGTATTAATCTACTGTATGGTAGAGTTCAGTCCTGTCAAACTCAAATAGGAACTGGACCATGAAACCATACAGAAGGATCCCTGCAGGCAGCATGTTGACTCAGAATCAAAAATTAACATTATCTATGTTTTATTGCAATATTATTTATTTTGTTAAATATTTCCCAATTACATTTTACTCATACCAGGGCTGCAATGTTTGCCATCTTTGGTATAGTGGATAGTATGTTACATTTAGAGCTAGGAACACCTGGGATCAAGTTCCATCTTTGACACTTACAGACCCTGAATAACTTATTTATTTAATTTTAAAATTTTATTTATTTTATTTTATTCATCCATTTATTTATTTATTTAATCTTTATCGTCAAGAAAGTAATACATGTAGTACATTCCACCTCACTGTTAGGCTCAACTGATATAATGAATGTAAAGCACTTGTGGACCATAGCATGTCATATAAATAGTAGGTACTTAATAAATGTTGGTTGAACTGATTGAATGGTTGAATCTAACCCACTCTTTTTCCTGAGCTATCATTATGTGGGATCATCATAGTCTCTTGGCCACCAACTCCAGGGTGCCAAACTCTCTACAGCAGAATATGGGTTATTTGTCCAGACACCAAAGCCATCTGAACATGCAGACCTGTTTCTCTTTGCAACTCTCAACCTGTTCTGAACAAATCAGCTCCAGTCTGTCTTTCTGGGTAGAGACCTTAGATGCCAGGTTTCTGCCTGGAGCACTTTTTTTTTTTTACTTTCAGATTATAAACTTTTGAAAAATTGACTTTATAATAGAAAGGCTGACAGATTCTCAGCCATAGACTCTTTAAGTAGTCGCCACCAGAGTGCTGCCAGAAATATTTATTACAATTTCCTCAAATGGTCCCTATTTAATACCTGCCACATCTGTGTGTTATTTGTAACTATCCTAAGCCCTATAAGCTTGGTTGCAAGTCTCTGGATTTCCCTTGATAGCATAAAATGGGAATGTGGAGAGGTCAGAGTCAGAATGGATGCTGGCAGTGACAGCTAAGGCAGAGTCCCTTTTGCTGAAAGGGAAAAGTACATTACTAGATTTTAATACCAACTGTTCACTAGCCTTTGGAGAAAATTTGCTCTGGGACTACAGCAGTGCCTAGATAAGCACAGTTGTGGTTAACCATAGCAGAACTTTGCAGTACTATAGTATCCTGGAGGGCAAGAATTGTGTCCAAATGATTAATTCTACAAAGCTTGGAAAACAAAAAAAAAAACCAATAATTCTCCTTTTTTGTTCATTAGCTGCCTAGTGTTATTTGTTTGTGACAATAGTGCTGTTGCTGCTAATAATAATAATAAAGGGGATGGAAAAAACATGGCTCCAGAGATGTGTTATAGCCAGCAATTTAGATTCCTCCCATATGAAGAAGCCTCCAAAATCAGATTTTTCAACATATAGATCCAAATCCCTCCTAAACTTTCTTTGCCCACCGGCTTCCAAAGGTGGCTATTTTTGCTTTCTTTGTATGAATTCATGTTATGGCTACCTGCTATCTGAGCAGAGTGCTGGAGTGTTATGTGTGATAGGAATCAGACCTTTAGTTTCCTCAACTGTAAAATAGAGATAATAATAGCACCTGCTTCCCAGGGTTGTTGAGAAGATAAAATAAGGTGACATTTGTGAAGCACTTAGTACAGTACCTAACACATAGTAGGCACCATATAAATGCTAACTATTATTATGGTTATTATTATCATTACTATATCTTTTCCTCCCCTAAACTCTAGGATCCTATAGTGATAATGATTCCTTTAGCAGAAACAGAGAAGTTTGGAGAAGGAACAGATTTAATGGCGATGAAGATGATGAGGTCCAGTTTGGACATGTTGAGTTTGAGATACAAACGGGATATAGGTAGAAGTTGGTGTTGTCGGACAGGAGTTTAGAAGAAAAATTAGGGCTGGATATACAGATTTGGAAGTTACAGTCATCCCTTTCACATTGTGACTTTCCCCGTTGCAGTTTTGGTATATCATGGGTTGGCATAAGAAATTAAATGGGAATTTGGGGGGAGTTTTGTGGAAAATACAGACAACACACGAAGACCAGCAGATGACAGAAAAAGTTTAGAAACTCAAAAATGCACAAAATACACAAATGGTATACTATTAACATATTTTATCTTTTAATACATAATAATTCAGACTTCTTCTCCAGTACAGAGGGCTAAAACAATTTATAAGGATTTTCCAAATTGTGGGGTCCACACCATTAACCCTGGCAATGTGTAAGGGTTAACTGTGTATGCAGAGATACAGTGGTTGAACTCATGGGATCAGATGAAATCACAAAGGGAGAGGATGTAAAGAGATAAGAGAAGAAGGACAAGAAGGGAGTTTTAGGGGACATCCATGGCTAGGGGTTAGAGATGGATAATGATCCAGCAAAGGAGACTGACTGAACAGGAACAGCCAAACAGGAAGGAGAAGAAGAAATAGAAAACAAAACCAAAAGAAGAGAGAGTTTCTAGGAGGGAAATGGTTAATAGTATCAAAAACTTTAAAAAGGTATAATAAGATAAAGATTGAGAAAAAGACATTGGATTTTGCAGCTAAGGGATTATGGGTAACTTTAGGGAGTACAGTTAAGACTGGTGGTGGGGTTAGAAGCCAGATTACAGTGGTGAAAGCAGGGAGTGGGAGGTGAAAAAATGGTGTCACCAAGTATAGGTGACTTTATTTTCTAGGAGTTTGGCTGTAAAAAGTAGAAGAGAGGGGCAAGTAGGTGGCACAGTGGGTAGAGCACTGGCCCTGGAGTTGGGAGAACCTGAGTTCAAATATGGCCTCAGACACTTGACACTTACTAGCTGTGTGACCTGGGCAAGTCACTTAACCCCATTGCCCAACAAAAAAGTGAAAAACAAAACAAAAGGAGAAGAGATATAGGATGATAGTATGAGAGGAAGGCAAGGTCACATGCAGGTTTTGTTTTTGTTTTAAGGGAAAGGGAGACTCAGGTGTGTTTGTAGATAGCAGAAAAAGGACCAATAGATTTGGTAGGATTAAAAGTGAATGAGGGTGAAGAAACCATTGAGGGTGCACGCTTCCAGAGAAGACAGGCGGGCACAGCATCTAGACCATGAGTAGAGGAGTTGGCTTTGGCAAAAAGAAGAATCACCTCCTCCTAAGAGACTAGAGCAAAAGAGGAGAGGAGACAATATAGGGAGTGTTTGAGAAGAAGGGTAAAAAGGGCGAAAACCTTTGCTGAGGGAGAGGGAGGAGGGACATGGTATAGACTAGGTCTTGAGCAGAAAAAAGTTTTGTAGGAGCCACAACGGGGGAGTAGGATCGTCACTTGGAGAAGAATCAAAGGTTGGCATTGCAGTAATGACAGCCCAACTGAGGTTGTTGTTGTTTGGTCATGTCTGAGTCTTCATGGCTGGAATGGTTTGTCATCTCCTTTTCCAGCTCATTTTACAGTTGAGGAAACTGAGGCAAATAAGGTTAAGTGACTAGTAAGTGTTTGAGGCTGGATTTGAACTCAGGTCTTTTTGACTCCAGGCCCAGTGCCCTATCCACTGCAACACCTAGCTGCCATCCCACACCCTCACCTCTAAGGTTAGAAAACGTAAATCCATAGTCAGCACTGCTGGGTGGCTTCCTTTGGAGGCAGTCAGCAGCACTTGAATAGGAATAGAGTGGGGCTAACCTAAGGCTGCAATTTGCTAAGGTGTAAATTGTAACTGAACAGAGGAGTGAGGGATTCCAGGGCAGAGGATACTCTAGGGTTCAGGTGATCCACTATAAGGTCAAACCTGTGAAGGTAGGAAAGGTAGGTCATAGCAGAGGTGGTAGGCAGGCAGGACGAATCAGGGTAGGAGGTCATCTGTTGCAAAGAATGGGCTCAGGAGGATAGAGGCAGAGGGAGACGTGGTTCTTATCAGAAGGAGATATTTCAGAATGAGGGCTCGTGGAAAGGAATGAAAGTCCATTTACTGTATTAAGTACTTACTATGTGCCAAGTACTGAGCTAACTGCCAGGGATACAAATAGAAAAGCATGATGGCCCCTTCTATCAAAGAGCCCACATCCTAATTAGGGGAGAAAAGGCCAAGAGGAGGCTATAGCTTCAGGACAGAAAGGCCTTGTGGTCCTGAAGATGTAATGGCAGGTGCTGCTGACAGCAAGCTGCAGTAATGGCAGAGAGGAGCCCCTTCTGCATGAGATGGTAGAGAGAGGCAGATGCTCTGAGTAAAGAACCAAACACTTCAAAGATGGAGCTTCTCGTCAGTCCAGTCCCCCCAAGAGACATTTGCCATGCTCTCTGCACATCAGAGCTTGAAGCCCTGCTCCCCAGTGTGGGTAGACGTGTGTTTTCTGAGATCACTTTTTTCTATTTTTGAATTTAATATTTTTTGCTCTATGCTATAGTTCTGATTAAATGCATTTTCCTTGTCTGGTTTATTAGCCTGGTGTAAGCTGAGTTTAGATAATCTTAGACATATCCAATAAAACTGGGATGGAGACTTGGGCCTAACGAGCATGTTTTCATCTAAATGATCCACATTGAGTCCAATAATCTGAGCAAATATAGAACTGAGCAGTGTGTGGGTTATACATGGCTAATAATACTAGTTAGCATTTATATGTTGCTTCAATCTTTGCCAAGTGCTATACATGTTATCTCAGTTGACCCTCAAAAAAGCATTGTGAGGTATTTTGAGTCATTTTTTGGCCATGTCTGTCTCTTTGTGACCCCATGCAGGGTTTTCTCCACAAAGATACTGGAGTGGTTTGCCATTTCCTTCTCCAGCTCATTTTACAAATGAGGTAACAAGGCAAACTAGGTATGGTGACGTGCTCAGGGTCATACAGTTAATAAGTGTCTGAGGCCAAATTTGAACTCAGGTCTCCCTGACTCCAGGCCAGGCACTCCACCTAGCTGCCCTACTATGAGGTACACACTAGTGTTAGTCCCATTTTAAAGATGAGGAAACTGAGGCTGAGAGAGGTTAAGTGATTTATCTAGTGCTGTATAGCTAGTAAGTATTTGAGGCAGGATTTGAACTTGGGCCACCCTCACTCCACTCTTACACATTGTGCCACCTGACTGCCTCAGCTGATTGCTTCAGTGGAAGGAATTCATCATGCTGCCTCAGACACTTACTAACAGTTCCTCATCTGTCAATTGGGGATAATATTAGCACCTATCTCACAATGGTGTTGTGAGGATCAGGTGAAATGATATTTGTAAAGCGCTTTGCAAACCTAAAAGCATTATATACATGCTTTTTATTACTATGACAGCTTATATTTGCACAGTAACATTAATGAGATTGGGAACTAGGAAAGAGAGGAGTAAGTTCATCTCCCAACTTCTACTAGATGCTCAGCCTATTGTATCCCCAAATCTATTAGGGTTCCAGGCCCAGTTCTGGAATCCCTTACCCTTTTAGTACCTTTTGGAAGTCTGATAAAACCCATGAACCCCTTCTGAAAAGAATTTTAAGTGCATGAATTTATATATACATATATAATTACAAAGGAAATAAATTATGTCAAAATATAATTATTGAATTTTTTTTTTCAAAAACAAATCTGTGGATCCCAGATTAAGAACCCCTTTCCTAGCGAGAGTGGTGTTTAATGAGAACTATCAGAAGTTAGACTATGAGGGAATTCTTAGCCCAATAATGAACATATCAATTCAGTATAGATTGAACTAACAAGTACATAGACTATCAAGGGAATTATTATTAGCTCAACAACATACAACTATCAATAATGACATTTATATAATTAGAATATTTAACAATAATTCTAAACATATATATCACAGAAGAAGATGATACTGCATAACTTCTTTTAGGCCCATCTGAGCATATACCTCCTGGATCCATGTAGGCCTCCTTTGCAGAAAGGCTACAAGTCTATGCAGGAAGGGAATAGGCCCTAAGCCCAGCTGGCCCAGAGGCTGAAACATCTCATTACTCAGTCAATGAATATTTCTTAAGTGCTTACTATGTGCCAGGCACTGTGATAAACACAGGAGACACAAAGAAAGGTAAAAGGCGTCCCTGCTCTCAAAAAGCTCATAGTCTAATGCAACAATATACAGACATCTAGGTACATACATGATAACTTAAAGGTAATCAACAGAGAGATGGCAGGAGAATAAAGAGGGATAGTTTCTAGAGAGAAGAGACAGAAGGCTGATGCTTTCGTAGGTGGGAGACAGAAGGAGAGAGAGACAAAGAGAGAGAGAAACAGACAGATAGAGAGGCAGAGAGAGACAGACTCAGAGACAGAGACAGAGACAGAGACACAGAGAGAGGGAGGGCCATCCTCTCAATCCCATGATCCATTGGGCACTACCTCCACTGGCTGGTACTAGGAAGTAGGGTCTGGGGCTTGGGAACAGGCCATCTTCCTGCTTCAAGGAGTCAGACAGTCTCAACAGTTAACAGACAGATCTCCAAGAATAATGGAGCTAGGGATAACTTTTAAGAGAATGTTGAGTTTCACAACACTTACCTACATACATTTAATTTAATCTTTTAATTATTTAATCCTCACCCCATAAGGCTGGTAATGGAAGTAATTACCTCCATTTTTAACAGACGAGAAAATAAGACTTAGTTCAAATTCCCTGCCTAAGTAACAAAGCTAGTTAGCTACAGATAGGGATTCAAACCCAGGTCTCTTCCCTCCTCTCCACTATTCCACAAGCCTAATTGGACCAATGGAATTAAGTTATATGGGGACAGCAGCTATGTGGGAAATGAACCTGGCACTTAATTTGTAAGGGAAGGCTACTGTATCGGGGTCTGGGTTTTGGATATTTCTCATAAGCCCTGTAACCAGATAACTCAAAGGTCAGCCTTTCCCAAGACTGGTATAGATCAGCTATACCAAAAAATAAATAAATAAATAAAATAAAGGTTTAAAAAGGTTTAAAAAGCAACAAAATAAAACCAAAATCCGTTAAAATAGATTTTAACCGCATTAGCTTTCTGCTGAAGGTTTGACAAAAGACCTGCATTCTCCCCGGCCATACCTCATTTTTCCTGTGCTCAGGCCAAGATTGTTCTAGTTGTCTTTGCGAGCAGGCATCCCCAAGGTCTGTCATTGGGACAGCTGGGTTCAGCAATGTCACATCAGGAAATAAACATCTGCACTGCCGAATCCTAGAGGCTGGTTAACATTAGCTTCTCATTTAAACACAAGGGAACAGGGCCCTTTCTCTTGTTTCTGGGCTGCAGCCGAACGTCTGAGCAGGAGTAGCTGAGGTCACCAGGTCACCCGATATGTCCATATAACTGCTTCTCCCTGAGCCTTGACTGACAGGCCTATGCCTCACGGCTCACTCTGATTAGCTCTCACACACACATCTCCTCCACACTATCTTGTCAGCAGACAGGCAGCTTCTCTCTGGAAGATACACAATTTCCTTTCACTTCTTCCCAGAAAGCTCTGTGCTGAGGACCTGCCTTTGGCAAAAAAATAATCTTGCACACCTGGCCTCTCCATAATCACCTTTTCCCTGTACCTTATTCTACCAGTCCCTATTCCCTCTTCCAGGTTCACAGTCTCCTATATCTCTCTCCTTCCCTCCCAAAAAATTGCTTCCACATCAGTCAATTATACCTTAATGTAAATAAGTCATCAGAACACAGATCTAGAAGTAGAAGGAGCCTTAGACATTATTTAGTTAAACCCCCTAAATTTGCACATTAGAAAATCAAGGCCCAGAGATCAATGATTTGCCTAACATCATGTGGGTAGTAAAAGGCATAGTCAAGGATTAAACCCAGGCTCTCTGGACTCCAAATCCAAACCATTTTTTACACTATTGATCCCTGGGTTTCCTTTCCCATGGTGACCTGCATCCTAAGCCTGACTTCATTGTAAAATGGAATATAATATTCCCCTTCCATTAGGCTGGTCCCTCTAAGGTTCCATTCTTACCCTGAGGTGAGATCATAAATAAAACAATCATAGACGTAGACAGAAGAAGCCTCAGAGGGCTTCTAGCCCAAATGCTTCATTTTACATGTGAGGAAACCAAGGCCCAAAGTGTGTTAAGTGACTTGCCCAAGGTCATATGGCTTGTAAGTTCCAGAACTAGGATTTGAGCTGAGGTCCTCTGACTTCAAACCCATCTCTCTCCCATTAAACCACATTGCCTCTTCTCTTTCCTCACAATTGAAATTCTTCACCTCCCTACCAGCCAACCATTCCACCATGCTTTTTATCTCTATCAGCTTATTGATTGAAAATACCCACAAAGCACGGGAATAGTTGGGACCTGGGACTAATCTCCATGTACTGAGATTCTGCCCCTACCAGGCCAAAGTTCACAGACAGCTAAAGGGAAAATCAAATTGTATCGATTCATGTCTAAGACTCATTAGATGGGCACAATTTATTTTTAGAAGTTGGGTAATTTCTGGGCAAAAAAAAAGAGTGGTCAGATTTTCAGTTTCCTCACCTCAATGCATGCTGGCTGCTGAATCAATTTCTTAAAAACAAAACAAACAATATAAAAAGGCAAGATCTTACATTCTCTGCTTGTGATTTCTCTGCATATTGTAATCTGGAGATCTCACCTGCCTTCTCCTATTGTGAAGAAAGCATGTGAGGGTCTATATCTTAATGATGTAATGGGGCCATAGCAGAAAGGGACCTGCACCAGGACAGAGAACACCTGGTTTAGCTCTTTACTCATCTAGAAATGAACTGTGTGATCTTGGGAGATCATTCAGGCCCTTGGAACTTTAGTGTCTTCTCCTGTGGGGATGGTGCCTGCTTTGGCTCTCTCCTGTATGACTGGTTTGCTGTAAGAATCAAATAAGATAATGTCTATTGGCCCAATTTCTTAGTTTGTGATAAATTGCCCCCACAATCATCCCCTTTCTTTCTCTTATATTCAATCTCTCCACTTCTCCTGTATCCTTTTTTACTGCCTACAAACACATCCAAATCAATCAAAAAGAAAAACATTTATCAAGTGCCTACCTACTATGTGCTGGGCTCCTCCATTCTGAAACAATACTCACTAGATCTACCATCTTCTCAAGCTATTGATCTAGATCTCTAATTGATCTAGATCTCCACCAGCTGCCTCCATTTTTTCCACTTCTCACCCTTTGAAATCTAGAATTCACACCTCATAACTGAGTTCTCTTTTAGTTGCCATTATCTGATGGTTTTTCTTAATTCTCATCTTTCTTGACTTTTCTGTAGCACTTGACATTTTTGATCACTCTCTCTTCCTGGATAGTGTCTCTTCTATGGGTTTTCATGACATTGCTCTATCTTGGTTCTCCACCTACCTATGTGAATATTCCTTAGCTTCCTTTGCTAGTTCATTATCTATACCACACCATCAGATGATGGATGTTCCCCAAGGCTCTATCCTGAGTCCTTTTCTATTATCTCTCTATACTCTCACTAGATGAGCTCATTAGTTCTGAAAAGTTTAATTATTATTTCTATGCAGATGACTCCTAAATCTATATATTCCATCCTAGTCTCTCTTGAGCTCTAGTCATGCTCCTTCAGTTACTTAATGGATATTTTAAGCAGGATGTACTATAGGCATCCCAAGCTCAACATGTCCAAAACTCAACTCAATCTCTCCTTCCCTACCCCTACTTTTATACCTTTTTTTCTAGCAAATTTGTTTCTATTGAAGGCACCAGCATTCTTCCAATCATGCAAGTTCACAACCTTGGTCTTATCTTTGATTCTTCACTTATCTAATCAATTGTCAAGTCTACCTCCTCAATATCTTTATCATCTCTCCCTTTCTTTCCACTTACACAACCAAGTCAGTTCAAGCCTTAATCACCTTTTGTGTGGACTTCTACAGCAATTGCTCCATGTCTGTTCTCTAATCCACTCTTCACACAGCTACCAAAGTGATTTTCCATCAAGTCTGACCATGTTATTCCCCTATTCAATAAACTCTAATTACACCCTATTGCCTCTAGTACAAAGCTCCTCTGTTTAGCTTTGAAAGCCCTATAAAACCTACCCTCAACCTATCTTCCTGACCTCCTTATACGTTACTCCCCTTTCTGTACTTTATGGTCCAGTTTATCTGGCTTTCTTGCTGTTTGTCAGAAATGGCATGGCATTCCATCTCCCAATCTCCTATATTCGTGCATTTGCACTAGCTGTCCCCTATTCCTGGACCTTTTAGAATCCTTTGTTTTCTTCAAAATTCTCTTCAAGTGATCTTTTACAGAAGCCTTTCCTAACTCCCACCCTCCCCACCTCAAGCGGATAGTGCCTTCCCTCACCAAAATTATTCTTTATATTTGTTCTGTATTTATCTTCTGCATAATGATTTCTTTCTTTCTTTCCTCCTCCTCCTCCTCCTCCTTCTTCTTTTTGGTAAGAGAAATTGGGGTTAAGTCACACAGCTAGTGAGTGTTATATGTCTGAGGCTGGATTTGAACTCAGGTCCTCCTGACTCCAGGGCTGGTGCTCTATCCACTGCACCAAGTAGTTGCCCAATAATGATTTCTTTATGGTATCTCCCCTGATAGAATTATTGACAGAGACTTCTTGTAGGCAGGGACATTTTTTGTTTTTGTTTTTGAATTACCAGCACCTAGCCTAGTTCCTGGTATATAGTATGTATTTATTAAGTGCTTCTTGCTTGACTTAATTCAGAACAGGGACTAGACCCCAGGTCTCCTGACTCCCAGTTCAGTGCTCACTTCATTTATCTCTTCCTACTTGGGGCCAATTCTAACTGACCTCTCCCAGGTGTGACCTTTGCTTCTCTTTGTATTGATTGATTGAAGTTATCAGTATTTATCATAAATCCAAATAAATCATCAGTATTTCTGTATATTATCAAAAAAACCCAGCAAGAAAAGATAAAAAGAAATATTTGTGAGTCTGTCTGCCCAGATTCCCACAGGAACAAGATGACTGCAACTACAAAATATTCTTTATAGAAATATAGACTTAAAAAATTAGAAATGTATCCATTGTTCATGGATAGGTTGGGTCAATAAAATATAAATGATAATGTCACATAAATTAATTTGCTTATTTAGTGTTATGCCAATCAAACTACCAGAGGATTATTGATAGATCTAAAAAAATTCATCAGGAGGAACAAAAGATCAAGAAAACCAAGGGAATTAATGAAAGAAAGAGGGATAGAAGGGGGAACTGAAAGTACTAGATCTGAAACTATATTGCAAAGCAGTAATCATCAAAGCAATTTGGTACTGGTCAAGAAATAAGAAGATTGATTAGTGGAACAGTTTGGTATATAGCATATTGAAGCAAACAAACTCAGTAGACTTAATGTTTGACAAAGTCAAAGATCTCAGGTCCCCAAACTGCTAGGGAAACTGGGAGATGGTATGGTAAGAATTCCGAATCAACCAACATCTCACTCTATATACCAAGATAAGCAGCAGATAGATAAATGACAAACATAAAAGGTGATATCATAAACAAATTAAAGAAGGAAGGAAGAAATTCCCCTATAAATAGGCGAAGAATTCACAACAAAACAGAATAGAGAGAATCATAGAAAATCAAAAGGACAATTTTGATAACATAAAATTATTTTTTTCACAAACAAAATAATTTTAGATAAAATTAGAAGGGAAGAAGATAAAAGGGGAAAAAATCTTTGCAGAAAGTGCCTCTTATAAGGATCTCCTAAGTTAGGTGCCTCAGTGGATAGATTACTTACTAGCTATGTGACCATGAGAAAGTGATTTAACCTCTGTTTACCTCAATTTCTTCAGCTGTAAAGTGGGGATAATAATAGTGCCTACCTCAAAAGATTGTAGGTATTATATAAATGCTTGTTCTCTTCCCTTCCCCCTCATTTCCAAGAGATATTAAAAATTGATTCAAATTTATAAAAGAAGAGCCATACTTTAATTGATAAATTAATGTGATGATACGACTTTTCAGGTTACAAAGGAAAAAAAAAATCCAAGCTATCAAGAGCCATAGGAAAAATATTCAAATCACTAATAGCCAGAGAAATGCAAATTAAAGTAATTTTGAGGTTCTACCTCATAGCCATCAGATTGGCAGAATGACAAAAAATGGGGAAATGACACATGGTGGGCACATAATGTGTTAACAGAAACATCAATATGCTGTTTGTGGAGCTGTAAATTCTAGAATAGCTGTAAATTCACAGCTATTCTAGAAAACAATTTGGAATTATGCCCCAGAAAGTTACTAAACTGTGCATACCCTTTGACCTAGTGATACCACTATCAGTCCTATACCCCAAAGATCTCCAAGAAAAAGAGAAAGAACTCACATGCACAAAAATACTTATAGCAACTATTATTACTTTTGCAAATAAGTGGAAACTAAAGGGGTGCTAATCAATTAGGGAATGACTAAACACATTATGGTGTAGAAATATAAGGAAATACTATTGTGTTTTAAGAAATGCTGAAAGTGATGGTTTCAGGGAAACCTAGGAAGACTTATATGAACTAATGCACAGTGAAGTGAGAAGAATCAGGAAAACGATTTATATGTAACAATATTGTAAAGTTATTTCGAAAGACTTTAGGACTCGTAACAATGCAACAATCAAGAGTTATTTCAGGGAACTGATGATGAACTATGCTACTTGCCTCCTGACAGAGGACTTAGGATACAGATAGACACATATTTAATAGATACACACACATACTATATGTGTATACATGTACAAATTCATATATGTGTATTTATGTATAGATGTATATTTTATATGTACATATAAATATATACACATATGTATATATGCATGTATACATATATCATATACAGACACACATACAGTTGTGGTTAGCACAGTGACTGAAACATAATAAGAACTATACAAATGCTATACACACATAATATGTATGTATGTATGTATGTACATACGTATGTATGTGTATGTGTGTATATTTGTGGAAATTTGTTTTGTTTGACTATGTCTATTTGTTATAAAGGTTTTCCCCCCCAATAGGGATGGGAGATGAAAGAGAAAGAAAACAGATTTTTGTTAATTGAAAAAAGTAAATTAAAAAATGCATAAAAAATCAAGTTTACAGACCCCAGGTTAATAACCCCTGAACTAGATGATCTCTGTGGCTTCTTCCTGCTTTCAATATTCCTAGAGACCCTGAACCCTCCTACCTCACCAACTCTCAGGATAAGCTTTTCAGTGGGTGGCTTCCTCAGGTTCAAGGTACCCTGTGGGTCTTCATCCCATAAACCCATAGCTCAGTCTTCATCAATGTCTTTATCCTTGGTAGTCATTCATAAAACATTCTTAGCTCAAAGCAAAAGCATTTAATGAGCAAGCATAGTAAGAAAATAACTTAAAATACTTCCTCCATAAACCTGGGGCATGCTCTCCCACAAGTACACATAGCCATCCATGTGGTGAATGTCCATACATAAGGAATACATGTTGAGATGCACATTCTTTTTTATATTAATTTATTTTGATTTATCAATAATCACTTACATATGCTTTTGGGTTTAAAATTTTTCTCCCCCTTCCTCCCCACCACCCTCCCCAAGATGGTGCACAATCTGATACAGCCTATACATTTATATTCATATTAAACATATTTTCACATTAGTGATGTTGTAAGTAAAAATTAAAACCAATAGGAGGAACCATCAGAAAGAGGAAACAAAACTCAACAGAAGAGGAAAAAAAAATAGCAATTCAACTTCCATAGTTCTTTCTTTGGATGTGGATAGCATTTTCCATCATGAGGCCTCTGGAGATGTCTTAAATCCTTGTATTGCCAGGAAGGGTTAAGTTTATCAATATTAGTCATCACACAGCATGGCTGTTATTGTGTACAATGTTCTCCTGGTTCTGCTCTCTTACTCAGCATCAGACCATACAAGTCTTTCCAGGTTTTTTTAAAGTCAGCCTGTTCATGATTTCTTATAGCACAATGGTATTTCATCACATTCATATACCACAACTTGCTCAGTCATTCCCCAACTGATGGGCATCCTGATAGGCACATTCTTAAGGCGCACATATGTCCAGGGTAAACATATGGATGGAAGGGTATTCTTGTAGGGGATACATATAGCCAGAGCACATGCAGATGGAATATGCGTGGCCAAGGTAGTGGAGTGGTGAGACATTTAGGACTCTGAGGCTAGAGGGCTGGGAATGCTATCTAGGACATGGTCTCCCATGCCAGGAAGTGTTGCTCTGAAGGAAAAGTAGTTCCTTTGGGATGCCCAGATATAGCCTCCAGTGCCTCCCACACATTTGCTTTAGCTGAAATGCTCAGTTATCTCTTCCTCATGGGAGAAAAGGTGCCACCATGCTCCCCTTTTTTCTCTTTTAGAAAAATCAGAAATCGTGTTAAAACTAGCAAAAGGCTCAGGTTGTTCATTCTTGTTTCCTCAGAGTCTTGCTCACTGAGAAGAACTTTAATTTCCCCAGAAGGAAATTTTCAGAAAGAAACCACAGAGGCCATCTGGTCCTGGGCTTATCTAGTCTAGGTACCAACATCTTGAAAGCAAAGATCAGGGTCCTCCTAGTTTGTGCCTTCACACTTAATTTTTTTTCCTTTGGACTCTTAATTTTTGTGAGGGGTTGGGAATCTCTCTGTCAGAGACCTCACCCTAGCATATGATGATTATTCTATAGATTTCCCAGTTTTCAATCTCTGAAGACAACACTATTAACCAATTAATGGTCATTTGCCCAGTAACTACCAAAAGCTCTGGGGTTCAGAATTTCCAAGTCTTCAACTTCTAAGGCTTTTTTATTCTCCTATGGGTGAGATATAAGCCTAGAGATAAGCAAAGCCAGGGGGCAAAATAATTGCCCCGCTACTTTTTTAAACTATATTTCTTGTCTTTTGTGTGCAAATTGGGCCAGTAAAATCCTGAAAGGGGCTTTGTACCATCCTTTATATTATGATTCCATGTGCCTAGACCTGCAGCTAGTTTCATTCCCTTTTCAATAAACCCAAGATCAATGAAATTATCCGTCCCATAGGGAAAAAGTCCAAACATTTAAAATCCTGGGATACTTTTATTTAATTCCCTACCATTTCTATGATTTGCTATTTGTCTTGGAAACTCAGACCTGGGAAAGACCTTAGCTTAAAAAGGTCAAGGTCTCCCATTGCACCTGGAGCCATCACCAGTTGTCCTGACCTGTCTTCCTACTAGACTTGACCCTGGAGGAGAGTGAAGCTGATGACTTTGCACAGCTCTGCCTCACTTAAATCCAATTCACTTGCAAATCAAGACATCATCCTCCTGATGTCATTGGATCTCTTCAAGAATGAAGGATGAACAACAACAATTTTGTCTTGGAAGAAATTATGTTAAAGGCTTGATCAGAAATGCACTGTGACTAGTTTGTTAACTACTCAGAAGACACACAGCACTGAGTGTTTTCTCACACACCCTAGAATCTCAGAGCCTTTCAGTGTTTAGTCAGAAAGCAAGAACAGTCTGAGCTATTGTGTGGATTTGCTGCCAAACAGCAAAGTTTTTCTTTTTATCATCTCAAGACCTTCCTGGCCTTCACTCTGGTTGCTTCCACAGACAAAATTCATTCATTTATTCAGACACAATGAGATCAATTCTCATTGAACTTGGAGGGGTCAATAGGATGTCAGTAAACATCAGAGACCTGAATATTACATTACTTTGAGGACTGTAGCGATAAATACGATGGCTGACAAAACAGAGGATTATTCAACTGCCACATTGGCCTTAAAAACAAAATAAAATCTATTTTTAATGCTTCAATCTGATATACACACCCTTAATAATACTTTACAAATTTATGTCCTGTCCTTCATATGCAAAGGTAATACCCCTGACCTGCCATCCTAGGACATTTTGTTAGGGTGGTCATTTAGTAGTGAGGATACTTTGGGCTCAGTCATCCAAATTCTCTTATATTTTGAGATCAATGATAAACTTTGTGAAATAACTGGCCGAAAGTAAGGGTCACCCTGTGGTTGGAGTTAGAAGCTAATCTTTGGCTGGGAGTAGGGGATACTTGGCCAAGGATCAGAGAGAGAAATAGTGTCTTCTCCCTTTGTCTTTTATAGTCTCCCAAGTAACAGTTACAGACTCCTCTGGTAGCCAAAGCTCAAGTTCAATCCACCCCTCTTTTCCTAGCCTAGAACTACATATCTCTTAGCCTTCTATAGCTCATCAATTCTTTCTTCATGGGCTGGGCAGTTGCATAAGCAAGGGACTAAAGTCATACCAATAATTGGGGTTCTAGATGCATTTAACTCAGAACATTGCTGAGGGCCAAAACTAAGCTGACTTTTTAGACCCAAGGTTCAAAAGCAAATAAATGACCTAGTGTAGGTTATGTACACTGATAAAAGGCATGGAGTCAGGGGATGAAAGTTCCATGTAAGAGCAATAGTAAGAAGGTATGTATTGTTGGATAATAGAATGCATGGAGAGGTTTAAAGTGTCTGAAGACTGTGTGTGGTTGTGGTTTGTCCTTCATTCTCAAAGAGGACCATGCCATCGGGGAGATGATGACATGACTTGCAATTGACTTTGATTTGAGTGAGGGAAAGCTGTGCAAAGTCACCAGCCTCACTTTCTTCTCCAGAATTATTTGAGCCTAGTGGCCAGATATCTATCAAAATGCCTGGAGATGGCCCAGGATGTAGTGTGAGACCTTGGCCCTTTTAAGCTAAGATTTTTTCAGGTTCTCACTTTGAGTGAGGCAACACCCATTCAGTGAATAGGCCTCTTTAAGAAGTGAATCAAGGGAAGGCCCCTTTAATCAAAAAAAAAAAAATCAAACTGGGAAGGGAAGAACTTCAGGGTTGCTGGCCAAAAGAGAGGAGGGCTCAAAAAATAGCCATTGAGTCCTGCTTGGGCAGGGACCTGTTGTTGTCCAATCCGTGAGATCCTGATTGAATTGGGTTTAAGGCTAATCTTTGGGAAAGAAATCTAGCCAGTAAACCTCAAGTTAACTAGGCAGCTTTCGGCCATCAAAATTTACCTTCCTTTGGACAGAACACCCTCAGGCAAGGGAGAGGAAAGGAGAGGAGAGAGAAGAGAAGAAAGAGAGAAGAGGCAATAACTATCAGTAATGGTACTATCAAGTGAGGATTTTTTTGAGGGGGTGTTTTGTTGTTTTTAGGATGAGGAAGACATGAGCATGTTTGTAAGCAGCAGAGAAGGAGTCAATGGAAAAGGAGAAACTGAACATTACAGGGAAAATGCAGATGGAATGGCATAAGATAAAAGATGCATGTAGAATTAAGAATCTATTTATTCAACCAGCCTTTAGGAATTTTTCAAAAAGGTATTTACTAAGGTGGTACAGTAAGAACAGTTGGTACAAAGCATCTCCCCAAAACTTGCTCTCCCACAAGTATGTACAAAGTCTGTGGAAAAGTGGGTTAAAGCTTGTAGACCACATGTGGTAAAGAGGCAATTCATAACTCTATGTTGCTGGAATTCCTTTTCTTCCATTTGAAGGTTGCTCAAGAAATTCCCCCAAGGTATAGTGTAGTATCTTAGCTGGGATCCTTGGGGAACCATGAACCTACATCCAATCTGTTCTTGACTCCCAGTACAGACACTTTCTTTAATTGATACAGGGATGCCACTAGAAGACTGATGGAAGGATAAGAAGTCCACATTTCAGAACCTTTTGAAACTCACAAGGCCCTCCTCTAAGAAAGGAATGGGAAGGAAGGAAGACGATCTAGACTGAGTCCCAGATGATGTCTCTCCTTCTCTCCCGAGGGATTCCTTCTCTGGGAATTTAGCTGGAATGCCATCTTTATTCTAATTTTCAGGAATTAAAAATTAGAATTCAGAAATTAGAAAATTTCTGGTCCTGAATCAACTTGGTCATTTGTAGATGACTTCTGGATTTTGACCAAGTTTCCTCTGCCTATCTGAACATGTCAAGTTAGAAAGACTATTTTTTTCCCTCATTTAGTTTCAAGCCTATAATTGATTGAGCATCTTATCGCTTCAAGTGAGGATATATTGACATTATTGATCTACTTAACCACTGAACCCTTACATTATGTAGGTCTAAAACACAGAGGCAGGAAGGGAAAGGGAGGACAGGAACATGGTGATAGGTGAACATTAAAAGAAGAAAGAGTGACACCATTACTTCCTCCTCTTAGATATGAGATCCAGATGTAGAAGCTGAGTTACCCAGAAAGGCAGAAATAGAGGAAAGACTACTGGATGTAATGTCAAAAGACCTGAAACCCAATTTTTGCTCTGTTGTTTACTACTCGTGTGACTTTGGGTAAATCCAGTAACATTATTTCCCACCCAGCTGTTCTCCTGGACTTCATGATCTCCAGAAACTCTTCATACTGCAGGATGAAGCCAACTTTGAAACTCTTACCTCCCTGCAACTGGGGCCTTTCTTTCCCTCTGCTTGGATAGGGTGGGTGGTGGATACCTGGGAGCTCCTTCCAGATATTCTACTTGAGGGGGACATCCAGGCATTCACCTCATCATTTCCTACACAGCTGTTCTGGACTTCATGATCTCCAGAAATTCATAATCCTACAAGATGAAATCAACTCTGTAACTCTCACCTCATCAGATCATTTCCCATCCCAGCGGCAGGACTTCATCATGCTCTGCTCATTCCTCCCTTTTCAGCTTCTTTCTATGTGTTGTCTTTCCCCAATGGGTCCTGAGCTACTTAAGAACAGGAATTGTCATCCCTTTCTTTGCATCCTCAATGCTTAACACAGTACCTGGCACATAGTAGGTATTCAATGAATATTTACTGGTTGACTCTCTCTGGCTCTCAGTTTCCTCCTCTACAGAATGAGAACTTGGGATGAGATGGGATCTAGGGTCTATTTTAGCTCAAAATTTTATGATCCAAGGGAGGAGGAGAAAAAGAGAGAAAGGATACAAGAAAGAGAAAAGAATGAGCTACACATCATGGGGATGGAATGATACCTCCTCCCCACTGCCCTGAGGTACCCCTCTAGTAGCCCAGGAAGCCAACCCCTATACTCTAAGGCTTATGAGCAGCTTCAGGTCACCTCCCCTAAGTCTCTTCCAAATTCTGGACACTGATGTGGGCCCCTGGTATGGAGGTTATGAAAGCTCCCACAGTAATATAAAGATGTGCTTGGGAAGCCAATAGCACTGAAGTAGATGACAGCACTTTTGCTCTCATTACTTATGAAAGAATGGATTGTCAGCCAACTGACAGCTCCAGAACATCCTCAGGGGAGATGGGTTCCTGACTTTATTTACAAAGTTAGGCTCTCCCAGAGACCTTAGCGTAAAGATAAAGAGGCAGGTGTAGTACAGTCCTTTCCTTCCAGACTTTTGGGCAGTGTCTTCCAGTTGGGAGTGGGTGGGAGGCACCTGGAGAATTTTGTGGGATCAATGCTCAGTATCAATTGGCAGAGTAACACAGAAGGTCACAAAAAGTTAATATGATTCTAAACTCAACAGAGAATTGTAGCATCAACAGAGAAGCACAATGACCCCAAGGAGAGAAGGGTTGGGGTCATTATCTTTTCCATATCTGAACCATATCTGGAATCCTGTGTTAAATTCTGGGCATTTTAGAGAGGCCAGTGACAACTTGTATAGACAATGAGGGCAGGTACTAGAGACCATGTTATATAGTTTAATATCCTGGTATGGCACAGTCTATCTGTCTTTCTGCAAGAAGTGGGGACATTTAGCCTAGAGAAGAAATGATTTAGCTTTCTTCAAATAAATGAACCAAAAAAAAAAACAAACCCTAAACTTTAAGGGGAAAAAGTGAAGGAAAAAAGACTACTGCAAAGGGCAAAACTAGGACCAGAAGCTAGAAGTTAGAGGAAATCGGGAATCATATCATAATGAAAAACTTCCAACTATTAGAGCCATTCAAAAGCTAAAGCTAAATAGGATTATCCATGGTATCTCACTAGAGGTGCTTAAGTAGAGGCCCCATTATGATTTTGCAGGGCTGCTTGTAGAGGAGATAACTCTTTTAGATAAGTGTTGGACAACATGACTTCTTGGGTCTCTTCTAACTGAGATTCTGACTTGTCGATGGTGGACATGCTAGTATCTGCTTCTCCATATTTTTCTTGTTTCCTCCTTTTTTTGTGAGGCAATTGAGGTTAAGTGATTTTCCCAGAGTCACACAGCTAGTAAATGTTATGTGTCTGAGGCCGAATTTGAACTCAGGTCCTCCTGACTCAAGGGCCAGTGCTCTATCCACTGTGCCACCGAGCTGCCCCTTGCTTCTCCATATTTTTTCCCATCCCATAAAGACCAGCTCAAGTCCCACCTCATCTGTAAAGCCATCCCTAATTCTCCAAGCTCTGCTGCTTAACCACCTGTGTGATCTTGGACAAGTCAAAGAGCCACTTTGGATCCTTGTCTCCTCATCTTTAAAATGAGGGGGGGAGGGTGTTGTATTAGATCAGAGTTTCCTAACCTAGGTTCTGTGAACTTTTTTTTAATACTTTGATAAATACTTCAGAATAGTTGGTTTCCTATGTAACCCTGTGCATTTTATTTTATGCATTTTAAAATATTCCGGGAAGGCATTTTTTTTAGGTTTCACTAGACTGTCCAAGGGGTCCTTGTCTCCAAAAAAGGTTAAGAACCCATACTCAGATGATACACATGTGCACACATAAACACACACATCCAATTTTTTTAGAAAAAAATTCATTTTCAGTGATTTTTTCCTAATAGACAGTAAGAGATGAGTTACATCTTCTAAATTAAGTTCTAAGTGAAGGGACAAGGTTTGAAATTCATACAATTGAGAAACAGGAAAAACACAAAAACCCAGAAGGCAACTGAGCAAATGGACACTGCTTATTATCTGAAACTGAGCAAGCATAGTCATAATTCTGTTTCTCCAGAGAAGGCCTAAAAATCCTAAGACTATTTCTTTCATTATTCATCTCCTACGCAGGCAACTGGAACCCTCTGGGCAACTCTTCAACTCTGCGTGTCATGCTGATTTTTAAAGTTGAACATTAATCATTAGCAGAGCTCATCTTTCTTCTATTAATTTAATTTCATTAGTTATCCTTTTTCACTGTTAGAATATACTATGATTTTCTAAGAAGGCAAATGATAATCTGTCTGGGTTTTTGGTTGAATCTTTGTGGGATAAGGTCTCCAGGTGAAAATTTCCTTCTAATGGTAGAATGAGTTGTCAAAACAGCCAGCTCTAGTTAATTAAGCATCCTGATAAAGGCAGAAAACAAGCACCCATTTTCCTCAGAATCAGATAGTGACAATTGAGGAATTGACTTGTACAATATCTTTTGTGCCACGTTTGCTGGAAGGATTGTTCACTGTTTATATGCAGATGGGTTGGAAAGGGAAGAAGGGTGTACTTGCAGTGATGGTGATTTTCTACCACCACCCTGGAGAAAGTGCCTCATAAATCCATAGGGACCACATCTGATGTACTATATTTGCTGATGGCATTACCCAAGGCTCATGAGAATATAGAAGGCAAGGCCAGAATATGACTTCTCTACCCAGCTATAAAACAAATCCTATGAGATCTTGCAGTGTTGAGAACAAATTGAAGGATAACAAGAGGAGAATTACTGACTTTGAGAATCAAGGGAGGTAGTTGAGATTTGGAGAATTAACAGAACAATCAGAGGTCCTGAGTTTTCTTTACTGGCTTTCTGCATGATGGGGAACCAGGAGGATGGGCTAGATATTCCCTTAGGATCCCTTCAAAGTCCAAGAATGTGTGATTTGATAACATTCCTGTGCTTTCAGCCCTACACTTTTTTTTCCTTCTTAGGTACCGACTTACGATTTCATTGATATGGGGAATTCCAAGTAAGGAAATTCCTTCTACCAATGAAAATCAGTACCTACATTACAATTTACATAATCTTAGAGAGTTTCCTGGGGGCATTGAAAAGTTAAGTGACTTGACTAATATCACACAGCCAGTATGTGTCAACTGTCATACTTGAACCTAAGTCTTCCTGATTCAGACACCTGTTCTCTGTCTATGTCTGCCATGCTATCTCTCCTTTGGCTACATAATGGTAATCACATCCAAAGCTTGGGCCAATGGAGACTCTCCAAGAGTGGATGAATGTGAAGATAGAGATCAATTATCTCCCTGCCCTGGAAGGAGAATAATTGCATGATTAAAGTATCATTAAATCCTTGAGGCTGAAAAAGAACATCTCTCAATGATCCACTAGGGGGAGCTACAGGGTAACTTGTTGCTGGGCATTAATGGTGAGGAAATGTGATTTCCATAATTAATGATGGAGAAGGAACTGTGGGTGGAGAAACCTCTCACCATTGATGAAAATGGCTCTGATGAACCTCCCCTGAGAGGTGTTCCTGATATATTTCAATGGGAGAACCCTATAGTGAATCTATCCATGATGAGGAGAAGACAGAGAATGTGATCTGAGGGTCTTATCAGCATCTACTCCAAGATAACCATAAAAGCCAGAATGAAGGATCTGGAAATACTTTGTTTATATTTAGATGCATTTACAATTATTTGTGTATAAGACAGGTATGTCTTATCCTCCACACCCAGATCCCCACACCCACACAATACACATATGTACAGGATGATGAGTTTCTCAAAAACAAAGATAATGTGTATTTCATTTCTCTGTCTTCCCAAATTCTCTCTCAACTCTAGACACATAGTAGATTTAAAAAAAAAGTTTATTCACTTAGTGTATGGATGAATGAACAAGCAGACATTGGGTGTTCAATTATAATCTTTGCCGTTAAAAATGAGAGACAGCCTGGTATCATGCATAGAGAGACAGCTTTGAAGTCAGAAAGACTTGGGTTCATGTTCCTACCTCTGACATAGTCTAACTTTATGTCCCTGGGCAAATCGCTTAACTTCTCAGTGTCCTAAGACTATAGGTTACAGAGTTATCAAAAGTATTTATTGATTGAAGGATTTTTTTTTATATCAAGAGTTCCCTCTATCAATAAAATTACATCAAAATTTTAAAAAGTTTAAGAATCACCAAAACCTTTTCTACTATATAGCTCTGACACTTGCTCATTTTTTATGTCAATTCTCATCACTCTCTGTCTCTGTTTATTTCTGTCTCTGACCGTGTCTCTGTCTTTCTCTCACTCTCCTTCCCTTTATGTACTGATAATCTGGGAGACTAGATACCTGGTTTCCAGGTCTCTGACTAGTTCTATCATCCTGAGTAAGTCCTTTTCCTTTTCTGAGGTTCAGTCCCTTCTGAAAATGAAAAGGTTGGACTAGATCTTTTTTAAAAATCTCTGATGCATTCCTTTTTGAACAAAGCTTGGAACAGAGAAACCAAGGCAGTTTATAGGCTACTGAGGATTTCTTAGTAACTTAAAAGAGATACTCCCTATAAACCAGAAAGAGAAGAAAAGAGAGAAGAATGGAAAAGAGAAGAACAGAGAAGTGGAAAAGGAAAAGGAAAAAAGGGAAAGGTAAGTTTGCAGTTTTTATTTTTGAGGGGAAATACACTAGGCATCTGTTGAAATTTAATTTCACAGGGAAATATCAACCCTCAATTGGTTTCTTTCTGTGCCTTTCAAAATTAGCAAACAAATTTCAAATAGATCAGGAACTGCATTTTAAAAGGAAGCTAATTGAAAAAAAGAGGACAATTTGCAGTGAAAAGTTTTTTGATCCTGAATATCTTACAGCCAGTTGGCTACTGGTCATTTTAATCCATGAGATTAACTGGTAGCTGATTAGCAAATGTCCTTTGGATGACAGGCAGGCTAATCTCATTAAAGAAAGAGAATTAATTTATTTCTGAGTTGGATGGAATTTTTAGCAAAACTTCTTTGCTTTTCACTCTGGGGCAATGGTCAGCAGACAGCTGGCTGGGCACTGGCCACTTGAATTTGAGAGGACAGCTGCCAAGCCTATTAATTGGAGAGGCCTATGCTCTCAAACTGAGCAAACGTGTGTCCTTCTAAATAATAGGATTGATTATCACATTTCTCCTGAAGTTTCCAAGACTGGATTTGGCTGGGTAGGGGGTCCTACTCTGGGTACTTCCCTTTAGCTTCAGAGAGAAGAGTTATAATGAGCACCATCTTGGGGATGGGTGTGAGCATTTCAAAAGAGTGTAAGAACCCTGAAATGAGGCTATATTTTGCGATTTTTTAAATCTTAAGAACCAAATACAGTATCTAGTAATTAATCAATCAACAAGCATTTATTTTAAAGATAATTTTACTGATTTTTTGTTTTTATAAAGCCTAAATTTTCCTGTATGTCCCCTCCCTCTCCTCCCTTAAAGAGCCATCCTTTTTGACAAAGAATTTCTTTAAAAAGAAAAAGAAAGAGGAAAAAAAAATCAGCAACATTATAACATTATATATATGTTTGTACACATGTGCATAAATATATACATGTATGTTTACATTATATATACTGTATATGTGTTATTTGTTTGTATACGTTAGATACCAAACCCTCATCTGAGAAATTTGAGAAGACGGTGAAGTTAGCCAGAAGCAGTGGAGCCGAACTCCCCTGCACAAAACTTCTCTGAAGAGATCTAGAAAAGGTACCAGACTGAAAGCTGAGGAGGGAATGCAGAGAAGGTGGCAGTGAGTCATTTGTTTCACCCAGGCCAGCACAGGGAGCCAAACAGAGAAGTCTGCAAATACTAGGGTCTAGGTCAGACCAGGAGCAGAGTATTCCATGGCCCGAGGAGAGGCTGTGCACTAGATCTGGAGGAGTTCTCACATGCATACTGAAGTGCCTACACACCCATACCAAAGCACCTCAGAGGGCGCAGGTGCCAAGGCACAGCTTTGTGGCCCACTATCCAGTTCTGGGCTAGAAATCCAAATGGACTGAGAAAGGGATCTGTGCCTAGGGTGGGATTTCCAGTTAGGGAAGCTCTGGGCAATGTGCTAAGAAAGGGGGTAGTTCAGAAACAAGCGGCAGAAGTGTGGTTCAGACTGCAGGAGCGTAGTCAGGCCTCTTTTCCAGCATCTAACCTATCTTGAAGAGGAACGACAAAGCCAGGAAACTCAGACCAAAGGAGAGCCCCTACAGTTCTGGCACTCTGAATCAATAGAGCTTTCCATAGGGGCAGAGTCTAAACAGCATTCTCCTGTTGCTCAGACTGAAACCTAGGTCAGCAACTTGAAGAGCTCCAACAAGGTGAGTGGTGGGCGGCAATCAGCCTTTGCCCTGGATGAGACCATTTTGGGACCACTGAAAACTTGCAGGTCCCCAACCTGTCTCTGAGATTCTGAATAACATGGTACTAAATTCCATAAGAAAACAGCAAAAGAGCCAGCCTAAACCTTCTCTTCATAAGTATAGCAGAGCCCAGCCCTAACATCAAGTCCCAAGTCAGGAATTAGAGTGGAAGAATGAATCTCACCATAAAAAGAATCCCATTACAAAAACTATTATGATGACAGAGATATTTAGCCCCAAACCCAGGGGAAAATAATGACTCTAAAATGTTTACAAGCAAAGCCCCAGAGAAAAATACAACTTGGGTACATACTCAATTAGAATTCCTAAAAGACACGATGCAAGGATTTGTTGTTGTAACAACAGTGTTTTGTAAATAGAGAGTTAAAATGTTTTTATCAATGAAATCAGAGTGTTTGAGGGAAAAAAACTGGAAAAGAAATGAGAGTTATGGGAGAAAGAATTGAATAGGAAATCAAGAACTTACAAGAGGTACAAAATTTCACTTAAGCAACACTTTTGAAAATTAGAATGGACCAAATAGAAGCCAATGACTCCATGAAGCAATTAGAAATATTAAAACAAAGTCAAAAGACTAGAAAAAATAGAAGAAAATATAAGATATCTCATAGCAAAAACAGCTGACCTGGAAAACAGATCAAGAAGAAAAAATGTAAGAATCATTGGACTACCTGAATAACATCATGTCTAGACATCATGTTTCAAGAAACCTTAAAAGAAGATTGCTCAGATGTTTTAGGATGAGAGGACAAAGTGAAAACAGAAAAAATACACTGGTCATCTCCTGAAAGAAACCCCAAAATGAAAACTCCCAAGAATATCATAGCCAAAACTCAGAGATTCCTAGTCAAAGAAAAAAAAATAATGCAAGCAGCAGAAAGAAAGAATTCATGTACTAAGGAGCCACAGTTAAGATCACATGATGTAGCAACCATCATGATAAATGAATATAGAACTTAGAATACAATATTCTGGAAGGCAAAGCATATGGGCTTACAGACAAGAATAACTTATTCATCAAAAGTGAGTATAAAGCTAGAAGGAAGGACTTCCAAGCATTCCTGATGAAATGATTAGAGCTGCGTGGAAACTTTCAAGTCCATACAAGACTTTAGAGTTTAGAGAGTTTAGAGAAATATAGAAAAGTAAAGATGAATGAACAATGATAAGGAACTAAACAAAGAGAAAATGGCTTACATTAAAAAATGCAGAGATGATACGTATTCCCCTCTGAAACCTATCATCACTAGGGGTCAGTCGTAGAGGGAGTCTAAGTAGAGCAGGTCTGGGAGAGGTTCTGATATGTCTTGATCTTAAGAAAAGAATGAAAAGGAGAAGGGGAAAGGAATATACTGGGGTGGGGGGAAGGTGAAGAGGAAATGAAGGTTAAGGAAAACGATCTCACATAATCAGGTTGTGCAAGTAGACATCTAAACAAGCATGGGAGTAGGTGGAGCAGCCAACACTCCAACTCTGGTTAAAGGAAGGAAGAATACACACAGACACACACAGAGTTGAGTACTGAGATCCATTTCACTCAGAAGGGAAATAGAAAAGAAAGGGGAGAAGGGGAATTAGTGGGATGATAGATTAAGGAAAAGATTAGTCCTAAGCAAAATAAAATAAAGATGTGCAAAATATTTCTAGCTCTTTTTGAGGTGACAAAAAATGGAAATCTGAGGGGATGTCCATCAATTGGGGAAAGTATGGACAAATTTTGTGATAGAACACTATTGTTCCATAAAAAAATGATGGAGAAGATGGTTTCAAGGAAATCTGGGAAGACTTGTATGCATTGATGTAAAATGAAGTGAGCAAAATGAGAACAATTTATACAATAACAATAATATGGTAAAGGCAAGAAAGTTTGAAAGAATTAGGAACTCTAATCAGCATAATAACCAACCAGGATTCCTGAAGATTAATGATCAAATACATTGCCCACCTCTTGATAAAGAGATGAAGATCTTAGAAAGAAGAATGACTAATTTTTTTCATATGGTCAATGTAGACATTTGTTTTGCTTGACTATAAATGTTTGTAATGGGTTTGTTTATTTTCAGGTCTCAATTAGGTGGAGGGGTTTGGGTAGATTTTTGCAAATATGTGTGTGTGTGTGTGTGTGTGTGTGTGTGTGTGTGTGTGTGTTTAAAGAGAGCTATTTTAGTCCCAGGTTCAGACAGGATGGGTAAGAGGGAAGTCATTTTTTTTTCTTGAGACCAATTGAGAACCAGTATGTGGAGGAGATAATTTTCAAGGGATGTTGTAATGAAAAGTTCCAAGTTACTGAAATGCTTAAAAATAACAGGATATTAAACTTTCAAAGGTTCAATGCATTGGAGTCAATCTAAAAACTCATATTGCTTAGCTTAAAAGCACAAAAGATAATACTTTTTTTTCATAAAAATAACATGAAACATTTTAGGAAAGTTTTTGTATATCTGATTAAATGTCTCACAGGCAAGAAGTATTTAAAAAAAACTTGATGCAAAGATTTTTCCCATTCTACTTCTTCCTTTCTTATCCTAGATGCATTAGCTTTGTGCAAAAAGCTTTTCAGCTTCATGTGCAGTGTAATAAAAATTATATCTTGTCTTTTGAAATTGCCTCTATCCCTTGTTTGGTAAGAATTCATCTCTTATCCATAGATGTGAAAGGTATATTATCTCCTTTTTCTGATGTTTTTATAATATGATCTTAAATTTTCAGGTAATAGATCCATTTTGAGCTTATTGTGGCATATGGTGTAAGTTGTTGGTCTAAGTCTAATTTCTGCCAGAAAGTTTTTCAGTATTCTTAGCAGAAGGGCTAGAGTGTCATTTCACTATTAAAAATAAGTCAGTCTGTTGGATGAACTATACATTAAGGAGCCCTCAGTGGAGTTGGCATGGGAGAGCTCAACCTTCCCTTCTTTCAATACAGCTAAGCTCTCCACCTGGGAAAACTCTTAACACTCAGCGTGCCATTGCCTTTCGACTGTTTCATCCTATTTATCCTCTGCTTGAACCACCCTAAACAGCTTTTCTCCTAGCTTGGATGGAGGCTAGCCAAATATTTTTTCAAATGGGAATGCATCTCCCTTTGCCTATAGAGCAGGCAATGCACACTTAGCTACTTTAATTTCACTGCATAAATCAAGCTTGTTCACTCCCTCAATCAGCCTGGTACCTCTTGGCTGGATTCCCTCCCATCTCTCTCCATCTCTCTGCACCAGTGTGCCCTGAAGAAGAAGATGTCAGCTTGCCATTCTACTGTACCATGAAACTATGACATCATTCTCTGGCTGGGCCCCAACCCTCAAAATGTCTTTTCCCAAACCCCTTTCCATGTTGCCAGACCTCACTTAATTCCCCTCCCTTTCCTTGGTCTCTCTGGGCATCACCACCGCCTCTCCCTCTTGCTTCCAAATGATTTCTCTATAAACCATTCTCCCTTTCAATTCAGCATTACTGCCTTGCTCCCTACTCATACTCCTCACCTTCAGACACATCTGGCATTATTCCTTCATCTCTGATTTTAATTACACCTTCTGGGGCAGCTGCATCTGCAAGTCTCATTAACCTGCTGATCAATGATCAATAAGGATGTGAAATACGTTGACACAGACAAATGCCCTGCATGGAACTCTAAGAGGCCAAATCCCACAACTGTATTTATTATCATCTACTTATTTCAAATACTTCAAGGATCTGTATACTTTCATTAGTGTGGGTACTCCCTCTACTGGTGATGGTCACAAGCCCTCTGTGACTTAAGAAATGGTCTTTGAGTTTCTGTGGCCAAAACAATTCACACCTTGGAGTTGGCTTGGTGATAAACCTGTTTGAATTTAGGCTGGTCCTGAGCCAGTGGCATGCAGTCTAACACCAATCATATATTCAAGCATTTGTAGCTTTCTGGAGCTTGCTAGACATTTTGCTGTGCTGATATAGCCTTAAAGAACTGAGGGTCACCTCCATAGCACAATGAGGCATAAGAGGAGGACTTTGGGGAAGAATTATCATCTACTATTCCAAGGGAAGTGTCAATCTCTGTGACAGGCCTCCCCCTAATCTCATTTTAGTCCTATCCACAAATTTAAAAAAAAGGCATTCCCAGTGTTGTATATCACTAATAAGAGACATGCAAATCAAAACAACTTTGAGGTTTCACCTGACATTCAGAAAATTGGCAGATGACAAAAGATGGAACTAGTCAACACTGGAGGAGTTGTCGACAGATGAGCATACTAATAAACTGTTAATATACCTGTGAATTTGTCCAATAATTCTGGAAAGCAGTTCATGGAAAACAGACAAAAGTGACTCAAAAGTCCATATACTTTTATCGAGGCATCCCATTTCTAGGAATATACTCCAAGGAAGTCAAGGACAGAAAATAATCATTTGAATATCAAAATATCCATAGGATCACTTTGAGTGGTAGCAAAGAAATGGGAACAAATGAGGTGCATATCAGTGAGGGAATGGTTAAACATGTATGTAGTATAATAATATTACTGCATTACAAGAAGCTACTGACATAATTATTTCAGAGAAACATGGGAAGACTTACATGAACCAAAGCAGAATGAATTAGGTAGAACAAGAAAAATAATACAAGTGATGTCTATTATAATGTAAACAGAAAGAGATAGAAAAACAAAAATAAAACAATGTTTTGTAACTACAATGACCACATAGGACCCTGGAGAAAAATTAAGATGATATCCCTTCATTCCCTCTTTGCAGAAGTGGGAGATTATGGATGTGAAATATTGCATTTGCTATCAGAAATGACTGATGGGTTAATTGATGGGTTTTGCTGAACTGCTTTTTCCCTTCTTTTATTAATCTTTGTTACAAGGCATGGTTCTCTGAGGAGGGGATGGTGGAGAGATGTACTCAGAAATTAAGGTGTTCTAAAACCAAGAGATATGAATAAAATTAAGGTTCAAATGGCATCATCAATGAAAAAATTGCTCATTGGATCTCTGTTGGGCATCTACTAGGCACTGCAGGCATGCAAAAGAATATGGCCTACTCCTTGCCCCTGAGAAGTTTATAGCATCTGATCCAGCTAATCTATGAGTTTATATACTTGGGGAGAGAAGATGAGTACAGAAAAATAATTAGAGAATAACACAGGACAATCGTGTTCTTGTTAGTAAGTCACAGATTAGAGCTGAAAGGGTTATTTCTCAGATGCTATCCAGAACCAACCTCCTCATTTTTTAGATAAGGAAATAGAGGCCTGGGTAGGTTAAAATGATTCACCCAAGGTCACACAAATAGCAAATGGAAGACAGGATCTGAACCCAGATCTTTTGAGTTTTTCCACTGTGCCACACTACCTATTTTCTGAAAACGTAAGATGTGCTAAAATGTGTTGCAGAGACAGTTAGGGCTGCTGGAGTTCAGAGAAAGAGGGAATCCATTATAGGCTGCAATAGTTTGGGGAAAGGCTTCCTAGAGCCACTGGGATGAGTCAGGGCTTGAAGGGCACAGCAAAGAAAAAAAAAATCAGAATGAGTTCAAGTATACTTTATGGCACATGGTCATTTCTCCTTCTAACATTATGATTATTTTGGGAGAGGGGAAAATAACTTTTTTATAGAATCCAAGTTCTATAATTTTATAAAAATCCAGTTCTGGGAGGGTCCTTTGCTTCACAATCACAGATGGCAGCCAGACCTATTCTTAAAAGAACCTGCATAATTTATTCTTTGAACAGAGCTTTGGGTCAGCAGCATTTTCACATTATATTTAGAAAGAAGTAATCAAATCCTTTCCCCATAGGCTCTACCAACTGGAGAGTGTTATTTCAAATTTAAAAGCATGAGAAAAAAAGAACAAACAAGAGAAGTAACCAAATCACCTACTTTGTGGGGAGTAAAGGGAAGGAGACATTCAGTGGAATATGATCCCTTTTTGCACGAGGATCCTGCCCCAGACAGCAACGTCGGGAAGTTCTATTCCAGAAATTGTCTGCAGGTTCTTGAATTACTGTGCAATGGAAACAGCATTGGATTCAGATCCCAAGGACCTGGGTTCAAATCCAGCTCTCACTTACTACCTGGAGGACCTTGGGTAAGTTACTTAAATCCTTTCTCTGGGCTACTGTTCCTTCTAGGCAATTGGACTAGAGGACTCTAAGGTCTCTTCCAGTTCTACATTCCTGTTGCCATGCCCCTAACCTGCTTCGTATCCTGGCTAGGATTGCCTTGGTCAAAAGTGATCATGGTGTTCTTTATCAGAATCCAGAGATTCTCTGTAGTAGAGCAACCTTTCAAGCAAGATGCTTTATTAAGCACCTACTATGTGCCAGGCATTGTACTAAATGCTGGCCTTAGTCTCCATTTTTAGATTGCAAGACTTACTCTTTAGTAAACTGAGATAGTTCAGGTAGGAGAGCAGTAAGATAAAAAAAAGGATAATTTTGATGGTACAAAACTAAATGGGTTTGCACAAATAAATCCAAGAAAGCTAAGATTAAAAGGGAAATGACTGGGAAAAATCTTCAGAGCAAGTTTGTCTGGTAAAGGTCTGATTGCCAAGATATATAAGAAACTGAGTCAAATGTAGGAATAAGAGCCATTCCTCAAATGATAAATGGTCAAAGGAAGAAACCCAGACCATCTATAAGCATATGAAAGAATGCTCCAAAACTCTATTAATTAGAGAAATGCAATTTAAAGCAACTCTGAGGCTCTACCTCATATCCATCAAATTGGCAAAGACGGCCAAAAAGGGAAAGAAAATTAAAGAAAATAACAAATGTTTTTGGGGCCTTCAGGAAAATAAGCACATTGATGCCCTATTGGTGGACTTGTGAATGGGTAAACCATTTGGGAAAGCAATTTGGAATTACAGACACGAAGTAGGGGGTTCTTTACCTTTTTTTTTTATAACCTGGATTTCTTTGTTAGTCTGAGGAAGCCTGTAGACCTTCACAAAATATTGTTTTTAAATGTATAAAATGCATGGGATTAAAAAGGAAACCAATTATATTAAAATACTCATAGCAAAATAATTTTAAAAACAAAGCTTACAGACCCTAAGAACCAAGATTTGAATGCAGAATATCTGAATCCAAATTAAGTGTTACATTACATTATGCTTCTCTGGGCTGGAGAAGTACAGGGAGGTCAGGAAAATTCTTCTAGGGTATTGGGCTAGCTCTCACTAATATCAGCATGAATTGCCCAAGATAATGGAAAGTCATGGAGGAAACCATGTCTTTGGATTACTCTGACCAAACGTACTATCATGAAGGCTTTCCTGGAAATTCAGTCACTTCCAAAGGTAATAGTAAAGCATCTTAGAGAAAGAGATCTCTGAAGTAACCCCTTTAAATCAATAAATCAACAGGATACACAGCTCTGTGCTGGGAAGTAATAGAAGAGACAGTCCCCTCCTTTAATAGCTAGGTCCTAAATACTAAATGTCTAAACTCGTCATCAGCACGTGTATATTGAGAACTGACTCCATGAATAACGCTATATTAGGGCCTACAGGGAGAAGCAAAGAAATAAAAGCTCTAGACCCTTACCATAAGGAAGCTTACAAATTAGGGAGCTGACATGTATGCTCATCACATGATCTAAAATGAATTATAATTATTATTTTTACTACCGCTGCTAGCTAGTATTTATGTAGTACTTTAAGATTTGCAAAACACTTTATAAAAATCACATCATTTTACTCTCACAACAACCCTGTGATGTAGGCACTATTATTATTCCCATTTTACAGATAAGGAAACTGAGGCGCAGCAAGGGTAAATGACTTATCTAGGGTCACACAACCACCTAGTAAGTACCTGAGGCTGGATTTGAGCTAAAGACTTCCCGACTGCAAGCCCAATGCTCTATCCATTGTGACACCTTGACAGGTTATTATTTTTGTTAATGGTAGCTAGTATTCATAGAGTCCTTTAAATTTTGCAAAGTGCTTTACAAGTGTCATCTCATTTGATTTTTGCAATAGCCTTGGGTGGTAGGTGTTATTATTATCTTCATTTTCCACATGAGGAAACTGAGGCTGAGAGATTAAATGGATGTTTATACAGCTATGAATGTACGAGGCGGCATTTGAATTTCAGTCTGCCTTCCTGACTCCAAGTCTAACAATATATCCACCGTGTGTGCAAAGTGACATAGATATATGGGATACATAGTCATAGGGGCTTCAGAGTAAAGATGGGATCAGAGAGGACGAGGTTAACCAAGAAATGCTTCCTGGGAACCAGCAGGATCTTGACATCGGAGCACCTGCACTGGAATTTTATTTGTGATATTTACTAGCTGTGTGACTGTGAGGATATGAATAACTCCTGACCAATACGTCTACCTTTCTATTTCTACAAAACTGTTGTGAGAGTAATCTAGACATACCTATCAACGGCATTCTTGATGAAGGTGCAATGCCCCCGTACACTGGCCTCTTTGACCTAGGCCTTTTCCAATATCCTTCACTAGCCTGATATCTGACGTCTCCCTCCAGCCTCTCTAGAGGACTTCTCTAGAGCCCTAGAAACCATCTCCTAGAGCGGACATTCTTTTTCCTGCCTGAACTCCAACTGCTCTTGCCTGTTGGCCGAAGGGTCTCCTGGGGCCTCAGGATACAATATCATTACGTGTTCTCAAGGGAGGCTAATCACCTTTCTCTCATCAACGGACCTTTCTCTAACTAATGACACTATGCCTGGACTAATTTGTTATGGTTTGCATCCTCTCACGTACTCATACTCCCCCTGTATAAATTCTGTTTCCCCTCACCACTTGCTGACTCCTTCACTCCCATCCCCCTCAACCCCATCCCTCCACCTCCATGTCTCAATCCAAATAATTTCATCCCTTTCACTATGTTCTTTGGAATGTCTGTTTCATGATTAATAAACTTGTTTTCATCTTGATCCTTTTTCTTTCTCACTCTTTTTATCTTTTGGTACTCATTGAAACATGGCTACCTTCTGATGAAACTACATCCTTCACCACTCTTCCCAATATTGGTTGTACTTTCACCCCCATCCACCCTATTTGCCTATACACTCCTTGATCATGGTGAGGGAGCCAGGATGCTTTCTCCCCATTGCTACCTCCAGACTCTTCCTTTACCAGCAGGAACCTCCTTTGAGGTTCAAGGTATTCAAGTCTATTACCTAATCCAGATTCTAATGTCTGTTATCTATCAAATTCCATTTGATATTCTCAACAAGTCAAGTCAACAAGCATCTATTAAGCATCTACTGTGTGCCAGGCACTATGCTAAATGCTGGAGATACAGAGTAAAAAACATTCCCTTTTTCAAGGAGTTCACAGTCTAATGGGGGAAACAACATCCAAACAATTATATACAAAAAAAGATACACAATAAATTAGAGATAGTTGAAGGGGATCAGAAAAGGCTTCTTGCAGAAGGTGAGATTTTAGCAGAGACTTGTAGGAAGTCAGGGAAGACAAGAAGAAGAGATGAGGAGAGAGAGAATTCCAGGCATTGTAGATGGTCAGTAAAAAGGCTGAGTCAGGAGAAGTGTCATGTGTGAAGAACAGTGAGGAGACCGGTGCTGCTGAATTGTAGAATACGCAGAGAGGAGCAAGGTATAAGAAAGCTGCAAAGATAGGAAGGCGTCAGGTTTTCTAGGACTTTCGATCTGAACAGAGGATTTTATATTTGATCCTGGAGGAAACAGGAAGCCACTGCAATTTAGCAGCTAGGTTGGCATAATAGTGTATTGTACCTGAAGTAAGGAATACCAGAATTCAAATCTGTACTCACACATTTATTAGTTGTGTGACCCTGGGCAAGTCACTTAAACTCTGTCTGCTTCCATTTCCTCATCTGTAAAGTGGGGTTAATAATGGCACTGGCCTTCTAGGGTCCTTGTGATAATAACATGAGATAATGTTTGTAAAACTATTTGCAAACCTTAAAGTGTTATATTAATGATGGTTATTATTATTATTATTAAACAGGCTGAGTGGTGACATTCTCCTTTCCTCAATGCCTTCAATGACTTGCTCTCAGTTTTTCCTTCCACCACCACAACTACTTCTTCAATATTAGGGAATATATACACACACACACACACACATACATATATATACATATACATGCATGTACATATGTGTGCATATACACACATATACATATAGATACGTGTGTGTGCATGTGTGTGTATACACTGATGATCCCTCAGCCACCCTAACTTTCCCATTCTTCATCCTTCTTGACCTCTCTGCAGTCTTTGACACTGTTGAACGCTCTTTCCTTCTGTTCTTTGGGTTTCCATTATGCTGTTCTCTCCTTGTTCTCCTATCTCTCTGACAACTCTATCCAAAACTCCTTTACTAAATCTTCATCTAGATCACATCTAGTAACCTTGAGTCCCCTATGTCTCTGACTTGGGTCCTCTTTTCCTTTCCTCCTGCTATTTTATATCACTTGGTCATTTCATCAGCTCTCATGAGTTCAATTACTGTCTCTATGCAGATGATTCTCAGATCTATATATAGCTTAATCTTTCTCCTGAGTTCAGACATCACCAACTGCCAGTCTTTAACTGGCTATCCCGTAGGTATCTCAAATTCAACAGGTCCAAAACAGAACTCATCATCTTTCTTCTTCCCCCAAATCTTCCCCTCTTCCCAACTCTCCTATTATTACGGAGGGCACCACTATCCTTCCAGCCAATCACACTCTAAAATTCAATTTTGTTCTTGACTTCTCTCTCACAATCACCCCACAAACCCATTTGTTGTCAAACGTTGTTGTTTTAGAGCTTTTTATGCATTTTCTTTACTCCACTCACACAGTCACAACTTTGTTATAGGCCCTCATTACCTCTTGCTTGTGCTATTGAAATAATCTTTTAATTGGTCTCTGTGCCTCAAGTCTCTCCCCATGCCAATACATTTTCCACATAGCTGCCAACTGATTTCTTAAAGTACAAGTTTGACCATGTCATCACCCCTATTCAATAAATTCTAATGACTTACTATTACTTTCAGGATCAAATAGAAAATCTTCTGTTTAATATTTAAGACCCTTTACAACCTAGTCTTTTTCTACCTTTCTAGTCTCCCGACATTACTCCTCTCCACATACTCTATGACCCAGTCACACTGTTCTACTTGGAATTCTTCCTCCAAATTCTCTCTTTTGCAGATGGTATTTTATTTCAGTTGTTTTTCAGTCATGCCCAACTCTTCCTGACCCCATTTAGGGTTTTATTGGCAAAGATACTGGAGTGGTTTGTCATTCCCTTCTCCATCTCATTTTGCAGATGAGGAAACTAAGGTAAACAGAATTAATGACTTGCCCAGGGTCACACAGCTAGTCAGTGTCTGAGGCAGGATTTGAACTGAGATCTTACTGACTCTAGGTCTGACACTTTATCCACTGTTTCACTTAGCTGCCCTATTTTATTGCTTTGCATCAAACCCCAGGACATTGCAGAGTCTCCAAATGAGATACAAAATCATTCAAAATACCTAACTATTCACAAGGAAAAACCAAGTGCATAAGGAATGTCTATTGTTCATACTGGGTTCTACAGATGAATGGACACCTGATAGGGCTGGCCCATTATGACATTAATCTTAGATAGATACTTCAAATTGACAAGGAAATGGATACAGAATTGAATGCAAGGAGAAGGGAAACTTTGGGAAACTGGGCAATGTTTTTAGCGACCTTATGATTCTTAGTGAGAGAAAGGCTCATCTTTTTAACAATAATGTTCTTTCAGTGACTCTGTTCTGAAGGTAATGGAATATCAGAGACTCCAAAGAATTAATGTTACAGATGAACGTATGGGGCATGGGGAGGAACATGGTGGCCATGCTCAGGCTGAAATGCATTACCAAAAATGGTGTGGGAAAGACAGTGTAAAAGATGTCATTAGAAATTTGTCCTACCAAAATCAATCCACCAATCAATAAATATTTTTTAGTACTTATTCTATGTCAGGTGCTGTGCTTAGCAGTGGGGACACACACACACACACACACAAAACATTAGAAAAGATGGGCCAGTCCTCAGTTAAGAATAAAGGATATTTAATCTACATATTCCACTGGTATCCAAGCAAAGTAATGAATTCTACAGGAAATCCCTCAGCTTGTTGGGTAGACATCATTTCTAGAGAGGACATTGATAAGGAAGATTTACAGAAGGACTAGGACAAGTGTGGCACAAGATGAAAGGGAAGGGAGGGGACCTGATCTGCATTACTGGAGGAATTACCCACATTAGTGAGAACATGGATTCCTCAAAGTATTGAAATAACCTAAGGCAACCACTCAATTCCTCAGTATCTTCATCTTTTCAATGAGGATTACAATACTTGTATCACTCCTCCCTCACTCCCATGCCCCACCCCCCCCAGGGCTATTTTGAGGAAAGCACTTGGCAAACTTTTCAAATTTTATAGGAATGTGAGTTATTATGATTCCTGGAGGAGGGTACATTTTGAGCAAGGTCATGGAGAACAGTTGGGGGATGGATGGTGGGCAAGGAATCTAAGGATTATGCCCAAAATGGACACAATGACTAATTCCATATTTGAAACATCTTTCTTTTTGCAGAGATTTGAGCAAAGCAGGACATCAGTGTGTGCCATATCCTCTCCTTCCCAGCATGCCTCCCCTCTCTATCCTGGCTGTTCTGCATCTACCCGCTCTCTAGGTATGCAGTAGCATGCCCTGAGTAATTAGAGGATCTATCCACATTTTGCCTGGGTTCCTGCAGTGATAGCTGGTGAGCCGGCACTCGACTCTGTGTGGGAGGCTTAACACGGAGCGTTTCTTTTGAGATGCTGCTGCGTGTTCACTGTAAAGTCCGGACAACGAGGAACAGTTTTCAGACCTTTGAGCATAAAAGCAAGATGGCCATTTATCCCCGAGATGTCTCACCTAAAGCACAGAATGAAAGATGTAATTTCCTGGTCGAGTAGGAAGAAACAGACAACCTGGGAACACAAGTTGCTCCCTCACTAATCTCTTCTATGAAATATCTGAATGACCATGTCACAGAAGTCTGGGAAGCTAATTCTGAGGATGCCTATCTGTTTGGGAGCTGTGAGCTTGTCGGCTGCACACACCTTTGGATAGGTTCCACTCAGAAGAATAGAGTTTGCCATGGATTGCCTTCCTCAATTCCTTCATTCACACAAGGGGAGAGTCTGACTAGATCATCTTTAAGATTCATTCTGGCTCTATATCTCAGTCATGTTGGAGGCAAGTGTACAAGGCTTGAGTGACATAGGAAAAAAACATATAAGACATGCATCTAGTTTGCTCCAGCCTGTGTTTCCAGGCTGATTACACATTGACTAACTTCCTGCCCTCCTCTCCCTCTCCCCCTACCCCTCACACACTCTACTATATTCAGTCAAACTGACCTAATTGTTGCTTCCAGTATAACATAATTCCACACAGAGACAGTTTGATACAATTGAAAGTTTTCTGGATTTGAATCCAGAGGACTGGAGTTCAAATCTCTGCCCTGCCTCCTTACTCTCTGTGTGACTTTAGATAAGCCACTTAACCTCTCTTCCCCTTGGTTTCCTCCTACATAAAATGAGGGCATTAGACTAGAATCAGAAGTGGGGAATCTGGGGCCTTGAGGCCACATGTGATCCTCTAGGTCCTCAAGTGCAGCCCTTTGACTGAATCCAAACTTCACAGAACAAAGTCCACCTCTGGACTGAATGATCTTTGAGGTCTCTTCCAACTCCAAACCCATCATCCTACAATCTTTGTACAGGCTGTTACCCATCACTGGAATAACTCTCCTTCCACCTTTCTACTTCTTGGAATCAGTCTCTAGCTCCCTTTCAAGGCTCAATCCAAGATCTACTTCTTTTTAGAGATCTTTCCTGATTCCTCAGTTGTTAGTGGCCCCCACCCTCTCACTGAGCATTTTTTGTATATATCCTCTATTTATTATCTCTAAATATACTGTATCCCCTGAGTATAAGTTCCTTGAGAACAACAATTGTCCCACTTTTGTATTTCTATGCCCAGGAACTAGTATAGTGACTGTCCTAGTAGACACTTAACAAATGCTTATTGATTAATTGATCTATTATCACAAGAATGTCATACTGTTAGAACATGATGCCATAATTCTCTATTCTTTCCTTGAGTCATAAAATTAGTTATGCTAGATCCCATTATCCATGATCCTAAGGTTTAATTTAATCCACGATTTGGATCCGAGGCTTGAGAGGAATCACCAAGTGTCAAATCTCCTTTATAACTCTGAGATGTTTTTTTTTAAATATATATTTGTAAATCTAAAGAGCAGACAACACAGTCCTGGGTATTAAGGTTAGAAGTTCAGTCACAGGACTACACCTCAGAGTCCTAGGAAAGTTGTTATCCTTCCTCTTTTCTGCTTTTTTTGTTGGCTGTGAGGATTGAACTTCTAAAGTTTTAATTATCTTTTACCATCTCCCCTACTATAAATCCTGTTTCATGTCGGTTATAAAGAAACAAAGCAGTTAGGGTAATAGAAAGACCCCTATCCCAAGAGTCAGGAGACCTAGACTTGCCAATAATATACTTTGTGACTTTGGGCAGCTCAACTTCTCCTTTTGTGGTCTCAGTTTTCCTATTTATAAAAGGAGGGGTTTGGATGAGGTAATCTATAAGGTTCCTTCCGGCTGATACATTTTAGGTTTGAACGTTTGCACAGGCCTCCTGGGGGAAAGAAAAAAAACCATTTGGAAGGTGCACACATGTCAGTCTCCCTTGGCTAACAATACCACCATCCTGATAAGCGTTTTCCACAGCAGGCTGAATTAAGTGAGATTTGGGAAGAAAGCAATCACTGATGGAAGAAAATGAGACTCTTATTTTCTAAGACTATAACTTTAGGAAGATAAGATCCATAGAAACAGTCTTAGAGAAAATGGACCATAGCAAAGAAAAGAGGGGGCCTAAAGGAGAGAGAGTGCTGCGTATAGGAGGAAACCACAATGAGAAAGGCTTACAGAGTTAGCAAGCAAGGAAGAAAGAGCTGACTAAATGCATTTAGGTGAAGAGATAATGTGAAGGGTGATGGAGACATTGAGCAAAAGATCTGTGTTCCTCTTTTGCTTTTGGGGTAGATGAATACAAGATAGAGAAAAGAGTTTTATGCATTCCCACTAGGACCATAGGGAAACATTTAAAGGCAATTCCTTTGACAAATTTATCAATTTGTAATTATTTAGAGGGACATCACCAGACTCTAGGACATTTCTATCCCTAACTGGCTATGTACAGTTTGCTGTATACAAAGAAAAAAGGGTGCATTGGAATGGCCTACTTCACCAAAATATGCAGACCCATATGCCATCTGGACCCCAAAGGAATGCTAGAAAGACACAGCTTCTTCTTTGAGTTTTTCCCTGAGAAAGGAGCTCTCAAATGGAAGCATGAGGTATTTATTTTGGCTTAATTTCATAGTTTACTTAGATTTAATCTGGACCAAGTCTCTCTTATTATTCTTACAGACAAAATAGAGTACTGTGGGATAACAATAGTGTTAGGTAGACTCAGAACCAGTCAGATGGAGAGAGTCCAAGAGAAGCTATTAATGGTGACTAGACGGTACAGTGAACAGAACATTAGGCCTGGAGTCAGGAAGATGTGAGTTCAAAACTGGCTTTAGATACTTACTAGCTGTATAAGCCACTTTACCTCTCTTTGCCTCAGTTTCCTCAACTGTAAAAGACAAATAATAATAGTATCTACCTCCCAGGGTTGTTATGAGCATCATATAATATTAGCACAGTGCTTGGCATATTGTATCTTTCAATGTCAGCTTAGGAAAAAAGTCTCTAACATATACTCCAGGGATTTAATCTTGACCTTGTGCGGTTTAGCATTTTTTTGTTCAATCAACTTAAAAACATTTATTAAGCATTTATTATTTACCAGGAACTCTGATAGTTACTAAAAGACACACAGCCACAATGAAACACTGCCTGTCATAGAGGAGCTTACAGGGGAAGCTTATGAGGGAAAACAACATGTACATGAATAAGCATATATAAAATCAATTTGGGTTAAATTTTAAAGGAAACAACCAATTCTAAGGGGCAGAGATGAGGAGGGAGTGTTTTCTAGGCCTGGGGGAGAGATAGTCCAATTTGGCTGAACCTTAGAATGTGGGAAGGGGAGCAGAGTGTAATAAGATTGGAAGGCAGAGTCAGGATGGCACAGTAAAGGCAGGGACTCACCTGAGCTCTCCCCAAACCTCTCCAAATACCTTTAAATAATGACTCTAAACAAATTCTAGAGTGGCAGAGCCCACAAAAAGATGGAGTGAAACAATTTTCCAGATCCAGACAACTTAGAAGTTTGGCAGGAAAGGTCTGTTACACCAGGGTGAGAAAGGAGCACAAACCAGGTCTAAGCAAACCAGGAGCAGGCCTCCAGGTAACTGAGTCAGTGGAAGTAGTGGTGGCTTCCAGATATCTCAGCCTACAAACACCAAAGGCAAATCAGAAGGTCAGCAGGAAAGGTCTGTAGCTCCTGAGTGAAAGTGGAGCACATAGGGCAGCTAGGTGGCACAGTGGATAGAGTGCCAGCCTTGGAGTCAGGAGGACCTGAGTTCAAATCTGACCTCAGACACATAACACTTACTAGATTTGTGACTCTGGGCAAGTCACTTAACTCCAATTGCCTCACCAAAAAGGCAAAAAAAAAAAAAAAGGTGGAGCACAGTCCAGCCAGGTCCTGCCAGCACAGCCCTGGCCTCAGCAAACCAGAAGCAGGCCTTAGGAGCCACTGAATCAGCAGCGGCACCAGTTATTTCCAGTGCTATCAGCCCACAGCTAGTAATGGGATCAAACAACTGGTCAGAAGGAGATTACAGGAGTCTTTTTGCTGGCACTGAGGCAGGACTTTGTTGCTTTGCCCATATTTGGTTCTGGGTCTCAGTCCCAGGTTGAGCAGGAGCACTAGCACACCAGAGCTTTTAGCCACAGTGGAGTGTGGAACCCTTCTCACAGTTCAAGGGCAGAAAAGAGTGCTTGTAGTCACTTATAGACCAGAGCACAGGCTAGCAGAGTAATAAACATCTCACAGAACAAATCCTTTTATTAAGGGGATTTGTTCTGGGAAGTTTGGATTTAGTCAAAGGGCCATACTTGAGGACCTAGATGGCCAGATGCAGCCTTGAAACTGAAGATTCCCCACCCCTATGCCTTAGATCATACCACCTTGGACGAACTGAAAACTTACAGGTCCCTAGAAGTATCTCTGAAAACAGTTATACAAAAGCCGTGAAGCTTGGGACAGTGTGCCCTCAACCCTGGAAGCAGAGCCCTACTTTAACAAAGAGTTTAAAAATCAAGTAATAGGCTGGAAAAATGAGCAAACAAAGGAAAAAAAATTCTGACCATAGAAAGATACTGTGGTGACAAGGAAGATCAAAACACTCACTCAGAAGAAGATAACAAAATCAAAGGTACTGCATCCAAAGCCTCCAAGAAAAAAACAAACAAACAAACAAACTATGAATTGATCTCAGACCATGGAAGAACACAAAAAGAATTTTGAAAATCAAGCGAGAGAGGCACAGGAAAAATTGGGAAGAGAAATGAGAGTGATGCAAGAAAATCATGAAAAAATGAGTCAACAGTTTGGTAAAGGAGAAACAAAAAATACTGAGGAAAATAACACCTTAAAAAATAGACTAGGGAAAATGGTAAAAGAGTTACAAAAAGCCAATGAGGAGAATGTCTTATAAAGTAGAATTGGCCAAATGGAAGAAGAAGAAGAAAAATTCACTGAAGAGAAAAAACTCTTTAAAAAGTAGAATTGGCCAAATGGAAAAGCAGGTACAAAAGCTCACTGAAGAAAACAATTCCTTAAAAATTAGATTTGAGCAAATGGAAGTTAATGATTTTGTGATAAATCAGAAACTATTAAACAAAACCAAAAGAATGAAAAAATAGAAGACAATATGGAATATTTCACTGGAAAAACAATGGACCTGGAAAATAGATCCAGGAGAGATAATTAAAAAACTTATTGGGCTACCTGAAAGCCATGATCAAAAAAAGAGTCTAGACATCTCTTTCAAGAAATTATCAAGGAAAACTGCCCTGATATTCCAGAACCAGAGGGTAAAATAGAAGCTGAAAGAATCCACAAATCACCTCCTGAAAGAGATCCCAAAATGAAAACTTCCAGAAATATTACAGCCAAATTCCAAAGCTCCCAGGTCAAGGAGAAAATAATGCAAGCAGCCAAAAAGAAACAATTCAAGTATCACGAAACCACAGTCAGGATAGCACAAGATTTGGCAGCTTCTACATTAAAGGATCAGAGGGCTTGGAATATGATATTCTGGAAGGCAAAAGAGCTAGAATTACAATCAAGAATCTCCTACCCAGCAAAACTGAGTATAATCCTTCAGGGGGGAAAATGGACATTCAATCAAATAGAAGACTGTCAAGCATTTCTGAAGAAAAGACCAGAGCTGAATAGAAAATTTGACTTTCAAATACAAGACTCAAGAGAAGCATAAAAAAGGTAAATAGGAAAGGGAAATCATAAATAACTCAATAAAGTTAAACTGTTTACATTTATATATGGGAAAATGATACTTGTAACCCAAAAGAACTTCCTCATTATTAGGGCAATTAAAAGGAATATATAATAGACAGAGGCCATGAATGTGAGTTGAATATGAAGGGATGATAACTAAAAAATAAAATTAAGGGATGAGAGAGGAATGTACTGGGAGAGAGGGAAGGGGAAAAGTAGAATGAGGTAAATTATCTCACATAAAAGAGGCAAGAAAAAGCTTTTAGAGTGGAGGGGGAGAAGGGGGAGGTGAGAAGGAATATGTGAACCTTACTTTTATCAGAATTGGTTCAAAGAGGGAATAACATACACACTCAATTGGGTATGGAAATATATCTCATCCTACAATAAAGTAGGAGGAGAAAAGGATAAGAGAAGGAAAGAGGATGACAGAAGGGAGGGCAGATTGGGGGAGGGAGTAGACAGAAGCAAAACACTTTTGAGGAGAGACACAGTGAAAGGAGAGAAAGAATAGAATAAACGAGGTGGGGTAGGAATAGGATGGAGGGAAATAGTTAGCAATAGTACCTGTGAAAAAAATTTTGAAGCAATTTTGTCTGATTAAGTCCTCATTTCTCAAACATATAGAGACTTGAGTCAAATTTATAAAAATTATAGTCATTCCTCAATTGATAAATGATAAAAAAATGATCAGTTTTCAGATGAAGTAATCACCACTAAAGCCATATGAAAAAATTCTCTAACTGAGTATTGATTGGAAAATTAAAATTAAAACAATTCTGAGATATTACTTTATACAGAACAGAAAAGGAAAATGACAAATGGTTGGAGGGAATGTGGGAAAAATGAGACATTAATGCATTTTTGGTAGAGTTATGAACTGATTCAATCATTCTGTAGAACAATTTGGAATTATGCCCAAAGGGCTATATAACCATGCATACCCTTTGGCCTAGCAATACCACCACTAGATCTGTATACCAAAAGAGATAAAAAACAAAAAGGAAAAGGACCTATATGTACAAAAATATTTATAGCAGCTCATTTCTTGGGGCAAAGAAATAGAAATTTAGGGGATGCCTATTAATTGGGCAATGGCTGAACAAATTGTTGTGTGTGATTATGATGGAACACTATTTTACTATCAGAAATGATGAGCAGGATGCTCTTAGAAAAATCTGGAAAGACTTACATGAGCTGATACAAAGTGAAATATACTGTGTACAAAGTAACAGCAATATTATAAGATGATCAGCTGTGAATGACTTAGCTATTCTCAGCAATGCAACAACCTGAGACAACTCTGAAGGACTTAGGATGAAAAATGCTCTCCATCCCCAAAGAAAAACTGATGGCATCTGAGTACAGATTGAAGCATACTTTTTTTTAACTTTATTTTTCTTCAGTTGTTTTTTTTTTTTTGGCCTGTTTTCTTTCACAGCATGACTATTATAGAAATGTTTTGCATTTATACAAATTTATACACATGTATAACCTCGATTGAATTGCTTGCCTTCTCAATGAAGGGGTGTGGGGAGGGAAGTTAGGAGAGAATTTAGAACTCAAAGTTTTAAAAATGAATGTTAAAAATTGTTTTTACAAGTAACTGGTGAAAAATAAAATACTAAATAAATTTAAACAAGAGCAGAATTTTTTAAAAAGAGTGTAATAACATTGAAAAGGCAGGTTGGGGTCAGATTGTCAAAGGCTTTGAAAGTCAATATTTGCTTGAGCTTATATTTCATCCTAGAGTTTTCTTTAATAATCCAGGCATGAATCAGATAGGAGGGTGTGCTTGTCTACAAGGGTCCCAGCTGCATAAGCAGTTTCTCAGTCTGGTGAAGGCTGTCTGGCACCTGTCTTGGCTCCCAAAGACACACAGGGAGTCCAGTTTGGGGTGCAAACAACAAATTATGTCAGCTCAGGGTGGGGCCTTATCCTTCACACATTCAGGGCCTCCTGTATACCCTGGGTCCAGTGCTTCTGAAAAACATGACAACTCAAAAATGCAAGTTCAGGGGACCCCTTAAGATGAATGCTAGCATCAGACGGGTGGCAATATCAGAGGAGTAAAGGAAGTATGTTTGAGAGATGTTGCATAGGTGAAAATGACAGACCTGGGGGAAAAAATTGGATTTAGAGGGTGAGAGAGAATGATGAGCTGAATATGACACCTTGATTTTGAGTCTGGGGCACTGGAAGGATGATGGAACTCTTGATAGTAAGGAAAGTCTGGAAGAGAGAAGAACTTGGGAGTAAAGATAAATTAGTTTGGTTTTGGACATTGAATTGAGTTTATCAAAACTCAGAGAAACAAAAGAGATACAGGAGAAAAGGACTATCAACAATGTACATTCCTGGAGAGTGATCAAGAAGGATCAGAATTGAGAAAAAGTCAGGTTTTTTTATTAGCAAAATGTCAGTAATTTGCAGTTGACTAGGAAGAGAGGTATTTCAAGTTAAGTGATGAGTTTGGAAGTCAGAATGCAAATGCCTGAGTGAGAGAAAAGGACATTGGTATAGACTTTTTTCCCTGGATATTTGGATATTAAAAGAAAGATGAATATAGAATGATAGCTTGAGGACATAATAGGGTCTCGAAAGGGTTTTTCCAAGATGGAAGAGGCTTGGATTTGTTTTCAGACAGCAAAGAAAGAGCCCTTCTTCTCTGCCAGAGAAGACTGGAAGAGATAGGATCAAGGGGTAGATGTAGACCACATGGTGCTGTTGGGGAGATATGAAGATTCGAGTAAAGGACAAGACAAGAATGAATTAAGATTAATGGCAACAGTTAAAAAAATAGATGATTTGCTCATAAAATGTACAGATGATACAAAGCTAGGAGGAATTGCTAGCAGGTTAGATGACAGTCAGGTTCCACAAAAATCTCAGCTGGATAGAATTTTGGATCAAATCTAATGAGATCTTAGGTTCTTAAGGGCTATGTCAGCAGACTAGGGGCTCTGTCGGATTTAGCGAGCATGAATTTAGCACATCTGTCATTTTCTGGTTAGAGAGGCCCATCACCTGAAGCCCATCAGGTGAGGAACTCTTGCAGCATAGTTGCTGATAAAAATATCTGCAAAGGCACAGAAGATTTTTATTCTACATTGGTGGCAGGATATCTCTGATAAAATCAGAGATGCTTTGAATTGTCGAAGTTTTACCTTGAGTACTTGTATAAGAGCTGGGGGTCTTTTTATCCACATTTGTGGAGATCTACACATGAGTCATATTAGAGTGATAGTCTGAGATTTTCCAGAGGCTATGATAGGTGGAGTCAAAGAGACAGGATTTGGGGGGCTATTGCTTAGAAATAATTGGGTTATATAACCTCAGAGCTTGGGGACCATGGGTTACATTTATATATACTTTTTATACATAGGTTCCGCTCATCCCAGTAAAAGTGAAGCTCCTTGAGGGCAGAAACTGTTTGGATCCCTAGTACTAGCACCATCCCTGTATTAAATAAGACATTATTGAATCACCTATTTATTGATTTATTTACTTATTCATTCATTTATTTGACCTAGTTCTACGATTTCCATTGATGCAGAGAAATCCTGGTGAGGGAACTCACTCTTCCACTGCAGGTCAACAATTATTCTGCAAGAGAAATTGCCATGTTCACAGAGGGTTTAAGGAATGACTTCTCAGGGTCATATAACCTATAGGATGTGTCTAAAGTAAGACTTAAACCTAGGTCTTCTTGATTTCAAAGCTGATTTTCTATCCATCATGACATGCTGCTTCCCCAGTAAGACTGAATTATTGAGATATTGAGTTGTTTATTACCAGGAGGAGGAGGAGGACAAGGAGAAGGAAGAATGGGAAAAGGGGAGGTGGAGGAATAGTAGTAGTAGAAGCAGCAGCATTAGCAGCAGCAGCAGCAGCACTAGCAGTAGTAGTAGTAGTAGCAGCAGCAATAGTAGTTGTAGTAGTAGTAGACAGTCACATAATACATGTAGCATATAATATAATATAATAATAATGCCAAAAATTCAATGAGAATATCTGCATATACCTATATATAATATATATTATATATTCTTTATACATGCATATATATATACACATATGAATATATATGTATATAATAAAGGTCATAAGAAAACTTCGACATACTTCTTTTTCCTCGAAAAGTTCATAGGCCATGGGTTGGGGAGACAAGATGTGCATTGTCCTTTCCTGGTCCTCCCCATTGCTAGTTCCTTTCCTCTGAGATCTATTCTCTTTGTACCTTTTATGCACTTATTCCTTTGCATGTTTCCTCTCCCATTTCACAACAGGATAGGGTCTGTATATTTGCCTTTGTATCCCTAGTGCTTAGTACAGTGCTTGGTACGTAGAAAGAGCTTAATAGATGCTTGTTGAAGGGCTGATAGACACAAAAAGTTTAACAACAATCATTCTTTAAATATCACAGCCTTTTATTGCTATGAAACACTAGCCAGAGAGGTGCAGTAGAAAGAATTCTAGATTTGGAGTTAGGAAACCAAGATTTGAATTTTTTATCTCTAATTCTTGCTATCTATATGTCTGTGGACAAGTCACTTTACTTCCCTGGGCCTTGGTTTTCTTATCTATAGAATGAAAGGGTTAGAAAAGATGATTTCTCAGGCCCCTTCTGGCTCTAAATTCATAATGCCACATGATCTCATCTGACCCTCACAACAACTTTTTGAGTTAGTCAGGGCAAGTATCTTCAATATTATGGGTATTTATTAGACATTTTGCTCATTTCTATTCCAAAATAATTCATCATTTTACAGATTATGAAACTGAGGCTCACAGAGGTTCTGATTTTCTCAGTCTCCCCAAAAATCAGTGGATAAACAAAGATAAGAACCCAGACGTCCTGATTCATTTTCCCCTATACTTTGCCACTTTTTTCATACAGATCAAAAGACTAACAGAATGGCAGAGGTCAGAGCAATGTGTGAGTATTTTATACCAGTACCTGAGGAAGTAAAAGCAGGGATAAATTAGGGAGGGAGGAATTTTGAGAGCTGTCCTCTCCCCACCCTCATGTCATGTCTAGCTGAAATACTATCCATGTCATGCACTGGAATTAGCAGGCATATGTCCTATATTCCACCCTTGGTTGTGTTACTTCCTTACTGTGTGACCTTGGGCAAACCTCCAGCATCTCTGTGCCTCAACTTTGCAGTTTATTAAACAGTAATCATAAGAACAGCATGCATGGAGATGAAAAGAAAACATACACATACAAATATCATTATTTTATTTCATTTTTTAAAATGAAGATTAATGAGATAATATATGTGAGGCACATTGAGATTTACAAATTCAAAGGAATAATTATCACTGTCATTTCTAATGCAGTCATTTATTTCTTCCTAATTGTTCAATTCTTCACGGGAAAATTTTTTTTTAGGTTCGTACTTAAAAGACAATAATAATAGATCACATTTACATAGCACTTTGGGGTTTGTGAAGAACTTCCCTTACAAAAACCTCTTTGGCATAGCAGGAGATCTATTGTTATCCTCATTTTATAGGTCAGAAATTTGAGGCCCTCTTTGAGAAGTTATGTGACTTACTCAGGATCACATTATTAGCAAGCATCAAGGACAAGGACTTCAACCCCTCTCTCCTGTTTCCAAGGACAGGGCTCCTTCTACTATACCTTGGTGTCTGCCGAAGAGAGACTAGTGGATTCACAATTGAAAATGCATCTAAGGCAAAGGACAAACAAAATATAAACCTAACCTCTTTACTAAGCTTTCCATGAGGTCCAACATTTTGAGATTTATAAATTCTAAAGTCTTTATTGGTCCCCCTCCTATAGTTGTTAGAGTCTTCAAATTGTCTGGTATGTACTTATCTGCATATACCCCACTTCCTTCTCCAAAGTAAAATGTAATCTCCTTGAAGGCAAGAACTATATTTGTTTTTATTTTATTTGCCCATGGCCTAGCATAGTGTCTCCCAACTAGTAGGTGCTATAAATGCCACTTGAACTATACTTAATGAACCCTTTGCCATTTGCGAGTGCCTCATATCAGGAGACATAGGTAAGGTTGCTAGCCAGTCTGCCCCCAGTTCTAGGTATTTTTGCTCCAACACTGATGAGTGTGGTGTTCCCAGTTGAAATGAGTTCAATTCAGTTTTTTTAAAAAAATATATGTACAGTGTGTGTGTGTGTGTGTGTGTGTGTGTGTGTGTGTATTCAGAACCTGCTGAGTGCTAAGAATTATACTGAGTGCTAGGGAGAAATAAATAGCTTAGGCAGAGCAGCACCCTTCTTAAATGAGACATGCCTAAGGATGCCTATTACTTCCCTGATTCTCCAACTATGTTGCGAGGGTCTTTGAAAAGGAAATAAACTCTTTATAGATCATCTTTCTTCAAATGAAACTTTTTATAAAAATCTAAGGGTCCCAGGACTTCCCTTCTCCAGGTTCTTTGAATCTTAACCACCACATGTGACCTGAGAGGCAGAGAACAAGGAATTGCCAGTGCCATTACTCTCTGCCCTGCTCAGACCACAACTGGAGGACTGTGGTCAGTTTTGGGTACTGCTTTTTAGAAAAGGCACTGATGAATGGGAGAATATCCAGAAGACAGTCACTCACATGGGGAATGTTCTTGAGTTCAAGAGGGTTAATTGAAGGAAGTGGGAAAATTTAGTCTAGAAATGGAGACATGATAGTGATCTTCATGAATCTGAAGGTCTGTTGCCTAGAAGCCAGATTATTCATGCTGTGCTTCTCCCCAAAAAGCAGACCTAGGATCAATGGGTAGAGATTTCAAAGAGTCAAATTTAGATTTTATTGAAGGGAAACTCTTCCTAAGGATTAAAGATATGCAAGAGCAGAATGCACTGCCTCCAGAGGCAATGGGCTTCCCTTCACTGGAGGTCTTTGAGAAAGCCTGGGTAACTACTTGGAAATATGGTAGAGAAGATCATTGTCCAGTCAAGAGTTTGTCCAGAAGGTGACTCAGGTCCTTTCTAGTGCTGAAATTCTCTGGTTCTTAAGGTGTTGTCATAAAAAGTGGGATGCACTCCTGAGAACTGGCACTGCTTTCATGTCTTAAGTGAGACCTGCCTCCATGGGAAAGCTTGTTTCCAAATCACTAACAATACAAGAAATTAAAACAAGTCGGAGGCTTTGCCTCACGGCCAGAAAATTGACAAAGATAACAAAAGATTGAAGTAGTCAATATTGGATGGGCTGCAAAACAAAAACAAAATAAAACAAACATGATAACGTTATTATAGATTTTAAATGATTAGCAAGTTGTACATAATAGACTTGCAGTTTCATGTGCAATCATCTTTTTTTTATTCTACTGTGTCATGGAAATAGTTATTTTATTTCAAAAATTAAAAATTCAAAAATGTTGCATGCAAAAAAAACCAAAGCATGATAATGAATTATTGGTAGAGTTATGAATTGGTCTAACTATTCTGCGAAAAATTTGGAATTACACTTAACAAAACATGATTCAAACATCCATACTCTGACCCAGAGCTCTCACCCCAGAAATCTAGGGATATACTCCAAGGAAGTGAAAGGTAGAAAGAAACATCCAATACAAATCAACACATTCATAGCAGCACTTTTTTTTTTGTAGGAGCAAAGAACTAGAAACAAAGTAGGTGCCCGTCAATCTAGTAATGGCAAAGATATTTATGGTTCATAAATGTAATGGAATATGATCTTTTCTTCTAATTCTTCCCCTCCTGATTTTCCTATTATTATGTGAGGGGAGCACCACACTCCCAGTCATCCAGACTCATAACCTTTGTATCATGTCAACTCCTCACTTGCACCCCACAAATCCCATCTGTTGTGTTGTTGTTTCTACCTTTACCACATCTGTTGTATATGTCTCCTCCTCTCTACTCACATAGCCACCGCTGCAGTGCAAGCCTGCACCACCTTTCATCTGGGCTATTGCAATAGCCCGATGGTTGATCTCTTTCTGTCTCAAGTCCCTCCCCATTCCAATCTATCCTCTAGTCAACTCACCTACCAAAGTAATATTTCTGGAGTATATCTGACTCCATTCCCTCACATGTGTGTGCGTGTGTGTGCACGCATACACATATGCACACAGACACAATAAATTCTACTGATGCCCTATTATCTCCTGGATCAAACATAATAGCCTTTATTTGGCATTTAAAGCTCTTCATATCCTGGCTCCTTCCTTTTCAGCCTTATACTTTACTCCCTTCCACTCATTCTATGACCCAGTTACACTGGCTTACTTGGTATTCCTAACACATGACACTAGGCATCCCAACTCTGTGCCTTTTCCCCCCATTCCTTGAATGCATTACCTCAGTCTACTACTTTCCCTGGCTTTCTTCAGAACTCAGCTCAAATCTCTCTCCTTTGAGAAATCTTTCCCAGCTCCCCTCTTATGCCTCATTCCCACTGTTGTACTGATATCTTTTCTCTGATATTATTTCCATTTATTCTGTCTGTATGTATGTGTATCTGTATATATATATACATATATGTATATATATATATAGATACACAGATGTATATGTGTGCTTGTTTGTATACATACACACACATATATATTTGTAGTGATTGCATGTTGTTTCTTCCATTAGAATTTGGGATCATTGAGATCAGAGACCAAGTTTTTTCCTTTCTTTCCTCAGCACTTAGCATAGAGTCTAAACACTGCTGACTAACTATTGACTGAAGCAATGACTATGAAAAATTCAGAGAAACATGGAAACACTTCTATGAACGGACACATAATGAAGTAAGCAAAACCAGAAAAGTAATATATACAGTGGCTACAATAATGTAAATAAAAGAATAATAATACGAAACTGAACACTGTGTGTTTATAATGATTAAGTTTCACACCAGAGAAGAGATAAGGAAAAGCACTTCCCTCTTATGATTGATGATGTGGGAGATTAAGGCTGTGGAATGTCGGATGTGAAACACATTTAACACATTGATTGGTTTTACTGAACTTCACACCCCCACGCTCTCCCCAGTCTATATTACGAAGGGAGGTTTGGAAAAACAGAAACAAAAACAAAAGTAGGAAAGCTATACTGGATAGGTGATGGGAACGGACATAACTTGGTAATGATTGTTATAAAACAAAAGTGACCAATAATAGTCATTTTTTAAAAGGGCTAAAACTGCTTGTCAGATGCCACTCTGCCTCTTTTTTATGCAAATGCTGCCTCCCTTGAAAATATGGGGTTTAAATCAAATCAAATTGTTATAAATTAGCCCTAATTTAAGAGCCCTAAAAGTTTTTGCCATATGAAGTCAAGGCTCCTTTATAATTTACCTGCTTGTTTCACTGGAATTTTTCTGTATCAAAACCTCTTAAAGTGGAAGAAACACCATTTGGAATGGCCTTTAGAACATATATATATATATATATATATATATATATATATATATATATATATA